>NW_004444050.1:1871880-1886146 GCF_000243295.1 Trichechus manatus latirostris | reverse complement strand
ATGATATGATACTATACACAGAAAACCCTAAAAGACTCCACAAGAAAATTACTGGAACTAACAGAAAGATTCAGCAAAGTAGCAGGATACAAGATAAACAAAGAAGAATCAGTTGGATTCCTTTACACCAATAAAGAGAATGATGGAAAGGAAATCAGGAAAGCAATACCATTTATAATAGCCCCTAAAAAAATGAAATACTTTAGGAATAAATCTAACCAGGGATGTAAAAGACCTATACAAAGAAAACTACAAAACACTACTCCAAGAAACCCAAAGGGATCTACATAAATGGAAGAACATGCCATGCTCATGGATAGGTACACTCAACACTGTGAAAATGACAATTCTACCCAAAGCAATTTACAAATACAATGCAGTCCTGATCCAAATACCAACAACATTCTTCAGTAGATGAAAAAGCTAATCATTAACTTTAAATGGAAAAGGAAGAAGCCCCAGATAAGTAAAGCTCTACTGAGGAAGAAAAATAAAGTAGGAGGACTCACACTACCTGACCTCAGAACCTACTATACAGCTATGGTAGTCAAAACAGCCTGGTACTGGTATGACAGATACATTGACCAGTGGAACAGAACTGAGAACCCAGATGTAAATCCATCCACCTACGGTCACCTGATCTTTGACAAGGGCCCAAAATCCATCAAATGGGGGAAAGACAGTCTTTTTAACAAATGGTGCTGGCAAAACTGGATGTCCATCTGCAAGAAAATGAAGCAGAACCCATACCTCACACCATATACAAAAACTAACTCAAAATGAATCAAAGACCTAAATTTAAAGCCAAAAAGTATAAAGTTCACAGAAGAAAAAATAGGATCAATGCTAGAGGCTCTAATGCACAGCATTAACAGGATACAAACCATAACCAGCAATATACAAACCCCAGATTATCAAAAGACTTCACCAAAAGAGTAAAAAGAGAACCTACACACTGGGGAACAATTTTTGGACGTTACAAGTCAGACAAAGGTCTAATCTCTAAACTCTACAAGAAAATTCAACACCTCTACAACAAGAAGACAAATAATCCAATTAAAAAATGGGCAAAGGAAATGAACAGACACTTCACCAAAGAAGACATTCAAGTGACCAACAGACACATGAGGAAATGCTTCTGATCACTAGCCATCAGAGAAATGCAGATTAGAACCACAATGAGATACCATCTCACCCCGGTATTACTGGCAAAAATCAAAAATACTAGAAATAACAAATGTTGGAGAGGCTGTGGGGAGATTGGAACTCCTATGCACTGCTGGTGGGAATGCAAAATGATAACAACCATTTTGGAAAATGATATATCGCTTCCTTAGAAAGCTAGAAATAGAAATATTATACAATTCAGCAATCCCACTCCTAGGAACATATCCTAGAGAAATAAGAGCCGTCACACTAATAGACAAATGCGCACTCATATTCACTGCAGCACCGTTCACAACAGCAAAAAGATGGAAACAACCTAGATGCCCATCAACAGATGAATGGATAAACAAACGATGGTACATACACACAACGGAGTATTATGCAACGTTAAAGAACAATGATGAATCTGTGAAGCATCTCATAACATAGATGAAACTGGAGGACATTATGCTGAGTGAAATAAGTCAATCACAAACGGACAAATATTGCATGAGACCTCTACTGTAAAAACTCATGTAAAAGTTTACACACAAAAAGAAACAATCTTTGTTGGTTATGAGGGATGGGAGGGGTGGAGGGGGAATACTAAATAGACAATAGATAAGAATTAACTTTGGTGGAGGGTAAGACAGTACACAATACTGGGGAAGCCAGCCAGCACAACTTGTACAAGGAAAGGTCATGGAAGCTCCATAGACACATCCAAACTCCCTGAGGGATTGAATTGCTGGGTGGAGGGCTGTGGGGACCATGGTCTTGGGGAACATCTAGCTCAATTTACAAAGACAGTGTTCTACATTCTACCTTGGTGAGTAGCGTCTGGGGTCTTAAAAGCCCATGAGCAGCCATCTAAGATACTCCATTGGTCTTACCCCTTCAAGAGCAAGGGAGAATGAAGAGAACAGGATACAAGGAAATGATTAGCCCAGAGGACTAATGGACCACAGCTACCAAGGCCTCCACCAGACAGAGTCCAGTATAGCTAGATGGTGCCTGGCTACCACCACAGACTGCTCTGACAGGGATCACAACAGAGGGTCCTGGACAGAGCTGGAGAAAGATGAACAAAATTCTAACTCACAAAAAAAGACCAGATTCACTGGCCTGACAGACTGGAGAAACCCTGAGAGTATGGCCCCCAGACACCCTTTTAGCGCATAGGTGAAGTCACTCCCGAGGTTCACCGTTCAGCAGGGGATTGGACAGCCCCATAAAACAGAATGGGACTAATGAGGCATAGCAGTACGTGGACAAGAACTAGAAGGCAGGAGGGGACAGGAAAGCTGGTGATAGGGAACCCAAGGTTGAGAAGGGACAGTGTTGACATGTCGTGGGGTTGTTAACCAATGTAATAAAACGATATGTGTACTGACTGTTTTAATGAGAGACTATTTGTTCTGTAAACCTTTACCTAAAGTACAATTTAAAAAAAAAAAAGATTAAAAAATAAATAAATAATCCCCATTTGATAGATATTTAGGTTGTTTCTAACTTTCTGCTATTATAATCAATACCATGAAGAATATTCTCATAGCTATATGTTAAGTCATGATTATTTCCTTAAAGAGTAAAACCTGTGAAAGCTGGAACCTGTACAAAGTAGAAACCTGTCAGGGAAGGAAAACTCAAATACTTTCCACCAAGATAAGCAACAGAAAAGTGTTAAGACTGCACCCTGTCAAAGGCGGAAAACTCACGAGACTTGGAAAAACAAGGTAGTCCCATGGAGTTCCGGCTCGGTTTCACTGTATACATTTTTAAAATAGAACTACTGAGTTAAAGCAAAGATTACATGTTAAGAAATAATAACTATAATAGTAACATCAAATATTTATATACCATTTAGCATGTGTTGGGCACTATATCGTGCCCTTAAATACTCTCTACAAGTTATAACGATTTTCACTCTCCAGCACACATGAACAATTTTTTTTGTAAATCCTTGTCCCTCCCCAAATTAACCTCAATGTAATTCCAATCAAAACTCCACAGATAAATGGAAAATGTTTTGTTACATATACAGTAAAACCAGCGAAAGCCGGAAACTGTATAAGGCGGAAACCTGTCAGAAGAAAAACTCAAATATTTTTCACTAAATAGAGAGCAATAGAAAAGTGATGACTGCACCCCGTCAGAGGCAGAAAACTTGCAAGACCCAGAGAAACAAGGCAGTCCTGTAGAGTTCTGGCTCTCACAAGTTTCACTATACCTACCACAATAAAAACAGACAAACAAACATAACACAACACAAATAAACCCTCCATGGATAAGTTTTCAGAGAATAGGCAAGATTTGAGGGGTGGCGAGGATCTTTACCTATCAGAAATTAAAATGTACTCCGGGGTTGCAGTACATACGAAAGAATCAATGAAACAGAAAAGCTCACAAAGGTGTAGGAATTTTACATAGCATAAAGATGGTAAAACAGTATAAGATAAAAATGATTTAAATATGTAAATATTTTTTAAAACTACAATAGAATTAGAAAAAAGTACAGAAAAACAGCTTTAATTTTTCAGAGGACCAGGCCTTCCTAAACATGAGTCAACCCCACAAAAACGAAGAAAAACCTGACAGACATGACCGCATAAATATTTTTAATAACAAGGAATGCAGAAAAACAAAGTTAAGGGAAAACAACAAAAATGGGGAAAATATCTATGACATGTGTAACACATGAAGCATTAATATACATAATTTTATAAATCTCTCTAATTGGTAAGAAAATACCAACAGCTCAATAGGTAAAAGAACAGACAATTCACAGAAGAAATGGCAAAAATATGGGGGGAAGAAAAAAAGGTTAACCTTACAAGAAGTTAAACAGTTGGGCAAAATCTGTTTAAATTTTATCAGATGGGCAAAAATGTAGAACCAATAATGTACTGTGTTTCAGTCAACTAGACATTCACACAATTATGATAAGAACGTAAATTAGAATAAGCTTTGTTATAAGTCAGTTTGGCCATACTATTAACATCAAAAACAGTCACATCATTTAACGTAGCAATTCCACTTCTAGGAATTTATCCTACAGAAAGACATCAACCAATACACACAGATTTACACTTAATGATGCTTGGGAAAGCACTGTTGGTAGAAGCTAAAAACCAGTAACCTAAATATCCATCTATAGGAGAATGCCTAATAAAATAAAATCCAAATCACAAATGATAGAGCAGCACTACCCAGTTTTCTTAAATGGCTACATGACACATAAAGATGTATATTGTGCAGAATACTGCATATCATTATATCCTTAATTATGTCAAAAATTAACGAATAAATAACGTGTATGCTTGTTTTTGTACAAAAAAATGTCTGGAAAGAAACTGAAGAAGGGGAGACTCTGGTGTCTCTTCATTGTTGGCCAAAGTATTTGCAAATGTCAAAATATCTGTTGCATTTTTCCCCCTTCTATTCATTTGTTTTTTATTTACATATTTCCAGCCACCAAGTGTTACTTTTATAATATATCTAAAAAATCAAAAGGAAAGTTCTTTAATAAATTTTACCAGTTTTTGACAGGTAAAAAATATATTTTATTCAAATTACATTTCTTTTATTACAGTGCTGAATATTATAGTGCTGCTTTTACTTATATTTACTGTCTCAAAGAACAGTTAAGTCACAGTTCATATTTTCCTTCAACATCAGATGATAAACTTTTTAAGATATGACAGCTGGTATAATACCCTCCAAATTCTAACATCTGGTTTTCAACAAAATTCTGAACACAAACTAAACTAATAAAAAACCTCAAGTCTCATGTGGTATTTGCATGATAGTTAACTTACATAAAGTCTCTTTTGTAACATGTCATATTAAGAGTGAGACACTTCTAAATCACCTACATGGGACCAAACGGTCAAAAATTGCTTTAAAACAAAGAAGAGAATGTAAGGGGGCAGGGAAACTAGATTAACGGTAATGGAACAATCAGAATGGAAATAATAAGAATAATAACACATTGTGAAGAATGTAACCAATGTCACTGAAAAATCCGTGTAGAAATTGCTGAATGGGAACCTCAACTGGCTGCGTAAACCTTCACCAAAAACATTTTTTTTTTTTTTTTAAAAAGAGTGATATCCTACTATATACGCTGACTCTAATAGTAAGCAGAAAGAAAGAATGGTAAACTACTACAGAGGTAAAAGTACTTCACATATTATCTCACTTTAAGCCTCACAATAACTCAAAAATATTATCTCCTTGTAACACATAAGATTCAAGAGACATTAATTTGCCCACGATCACTCAGCTACTAACAGGCTAAAGTAAAAAAACAACCTCCCAGACTGGTTGTTCTATCCTTCTTTTCACCAAGAAGCAACAGAAGTGAATTATTGTATTAGCTTCCTTGGAAAGAGCTCATAACCACATAGCAATATGACGGCTACCTTTCGGTTTACAGGCCCTAAATGGTGACAACGCTCTAAATGGCACTCTGCCACTTCCACCCCCCACCATCTGCATCCTCCCTACGCAGAATTCTAACTCTGATGTCTCTTCATAGTTGGCCATAGCATTCTCAATGTCAGAGAATCTTCTCCTTACTTACTTTCCCCTTATCTCCATTTCTAACTTACACCACTGCTTCTACTACTTGCATCTCTCTTACTGCCTGCTACTGAGTCACTCTTCTGTCTTCCTTTCCCTGATACTTCCCTCCTACCTATTTAGGTTTGACTCCAAACAATCAGTGAGCTAACTTTTTTTCCTTCTGGTGGTTAACCAATCAATCACCGCTAGTCAGATGTGACTGTACTTTTCGATCTTCTAGTCTTTTACTATTAATGATTACAGGCTGCTGTTAAGCATTCAGAAAAGGTTTTTTTCTTTCGGTTTTTAACTTCTGGATCAGCACAATTCCTATGTCTGATCACATAACGACATTTCACTAGAGGACTAAAAGTAAAACACCCATTTCTTCCAACATTCCATCTTCTATGCCTAGTTATAAACAATTATTCTGTTAATAATCTATTTCTAACTTCACAACCAACTTATACCACCAAGCTATAATAGTCAACTTTACTGTGTCTTACTGTGTGCAATATTCCAGGGTAAATGCTTCACATGTATTATCTCATTAAATAAAACAAACTAAGGAGTTTGCTATTACCACCTCATTTTGCAGATGTACACAATGATGGAAGCAAGGATTCAAACTCATGCTTTTAACCATTACACATATTGCCCATTACAATTACCTTGTAACATTTGCACAGAAAAATTCATTCCTTGTTTGGGTAGTCAGAAAACATTAATTAGGGAAAGACACCCCACTAGGGAAAGGTACCCCTTTCTATTCCCACCCACCTCTTCCCTTACTTTCTCATTGATTACTTTTCCCTTAACTCTAGACAATCCTTTTGCCATGGATCATCTACTGGTGAACATCTACACCTACACATTTATGTTCATTAAACTCTAAATGTCAACACATGGGGTTAACTACATTTCTTTGTGACTCAGAGATGGAAATCATTCTCAATTAATTTTTTTCCTTTAAAAGCTTTACTTGACATGAACCTAAAGCATCTTCTTATATCCTCTGCTGAGTTTGCAAAATTCATAATCATAAAAGGTTTATTTTGTTATTCTGGGCCAGAGTCCAATCTGTTTTATAAATATTTTTCTTCTCAATTCAACTCAAAAAACACTTATTTAACACTCACATAAGAAACACTTATTTAACACTCACATAAGAAACACGTGGAGAGCAAGAAAACCAGATGGCTAGGCAGTCTTTATGTAATTCACTCAGAAGACAAGCATTCTTAGTATATAAAAAATACAATTAAAAATCAATTTAAACAAATAGTAATATTCTAAAAGAAAAATGGGCAAAGGACATAAATAGGTGATTCATGGATAAAGAAATACAAACGGCCTCTAGTACAAGAAACTGTTCCATTTCCATAGTAATATAAAATGATTATTAGAATGATAGGATATTATTTTTTTGCCTCTCAAAATGCTGAAGATTAAATAAAATCACGATTAATGCTGGTTGTGATGGTTAAGACTGTGTGTCAACTTGGTTGGGCCATGATTCTCTGTGTTTTAATGTAATCACTCCCATGATTGAATATACTGTGAGTAGCCAATCAGATGAAAGGGAGTCTCCTCGGGGGTGTGGCCCGTATCTGTATATAAGCAGACATTCTGGTTTTTTGCTCTCTCTGGATCCTGTGGCTGCTTCCTGTCGTCTCATCTCCCATTCTTGGGACTTGAGCTGTCAGCTTATCTGCTGAACCTGGGATTCCTCGATCTACCCAGCCTGGGAGTGGGAGCCCTGCTCTCCGACCTTCAGATCTTGGGCTTGCCAGCTTCTGTGGCTGTGTGACTTGCGAGAGGCCTCTACCCTGATCCACGGACTTGGGACGTTCTAGCCTCTACAATCACGTGAGCTGTCTTCTTGATATAATCTCTCTCTATAGATATATTTGTACACTTTACTGGTTTTGCTTCTCTAGAGAACCCCGCCTAAGACACTGGTGAAAAGCACCATAAGCGCTGCAGTTTTGGCTCTAAGGATCCTTTCTAGCCTCATCTTGTATAACCTCTCCAATACTTAGCCTCTCAATTTACACAGTGCTTTCATCAGAACACAGTCAAATATACCTTTTCTTTTGTTGTTTGTGCTTTTGGTGTCATATCTAAGAAGACTTTGCCTAATCCAAGGTCCTGAAGATTTACTTCGAAGAGTTTTATAGTGTTAGCTCTTATATTTAAGTCTGTAATTTATTTTGAGTTTATTTTTATATATAGCGTGAGGAAGGGATCCAAGTTCATTCTTTTGCATATGGATATTCAGTGGTCCCAACACTAGCTGGTGAAAATACTGTTCTTTCCCCAATTGAATTCTCTTGGCATGTTTGTTGAAAATTGACTGATGGTAAATCTGAAGGGTTTATTTCTAAAATCTCAATTCTAATCCTTTGATCTATTGTCTATATTTATGCTGGTACCATGAGGCAGTGGTGTTTCAGTGGTAGAATTCTTGCCTTCCAGGTGGGAGACCTGGGTTTGACTCCCACCTCATGCATAGCCACCGTCCGTTAGTGGAGGTTTGCATGCTGCTATGATACTAAACAGGTTTCAGCAGAGCTTCCACACTAAACAAACTGGAAGAAAGGTGTGGTGAACTACTTTCGAAAATAAGCCCCTGAAAACCCTATGGATCATACCAATTGTTTTGGCAAACACAGGTACCGTGAATTTCCGCATGAATTTTAGGATCAGCTTGTCAATTTTTGCAAAAACGGCAGCTGAGATTTTGATAGGGACTGCAATGAATCTGTAGATCTATTTGTGTAGTACTGCCATCTCATTAAGTATTTTGATCTATAAAGATGAGATGTCTCTCCATTTAATTAGGTCTTCTTTAATTTTTTTCAGTCATATTTTGTGGCTTTCAAAGTAGAAGCTTTGTACTTCTTTTGTTAAATTTATTCCTAAGCATTTTATTATTTTTAAGGCTACAGTAAAAGAAATGTTTTCTTAATGTCATTTTTCATGGCTAGTGTATACAACTACAAGCGATTGTTTTATACTGCTCTTCTATACTGCCTCTGTGCTGAGCTCATTAATAGTTTTTTTAGTGGGTTTACATATATATCACACATATATACCATATATACGAACTAGAAATAATTTTGCTTCTTATTCCTTCTTTTCAACTGTCTTTTCTTCTTTTTCTTGCCTAACTGCTCTGTCTAGGATTTGAATAGAAGTGATGAAGTTAATCACAAGTGGTGAGGCAGTCACCCTAGTCTTTTTCCTGATCACAGGGGAAAAGCATTCAGTCTTTCACTATTAAGTATGATGCTAACCATGAGTTTTTCATAAATGTCCTTTATCAGGTTGAGGAAGTTAACTTATATTCCCAGTTTGTTGAGTATACTACACAAATTGGAGAATATAAATTGGAACAAATTTTCCATAAAATAACTTGGCAATATGTGTCACAAAATTTCTTTGGCCTTGTGGATTTCTATGCATCTATTTTAGGGAATAATAAGAGCTATAAAAAAAGATTTAGGTATAACTTTCAGAATGAGAAGGAAATCTGGGTCCAATGGCTATGGACCCACTGACTGTTAGAATTGATGGAGCATCTGCTAATTATCAAGACATTTACTTCTCACTACTTCATTTCTAAGCAAAACTGCAATTCAGTGCTGATTAGGAGGGCTTTTCCTAACAGATGAAGTTCCTTCTTTGGTTAAAGTTACACAAATAGCTGCAGGCCTCTGCTAGAACCTCTAAGCATAAAAATCCAATATAGAAAACAGTAGTGAAATATCTAAAAGAACCTAAATATGAAACCATGTAAAAATAACATAGAGTAAATACAAGGGACATATTTTCCCATTTTAAAACCATGTTATTAAAAAACATCTTAATTAAAAAGGACAATCCCTATTTGGAAATGAATGTGGGAATGTACGTGGGAAAAGGGAGACTAAGGGGCGGGGCCAAGATGGCGGAGTAGTCAGGCACTTCCGGTGGACCTTCTTGCAACAAAGACCCGAAAAAACAAATGAATCGATTATATATGGCAATCTGGGAGCCCTGAAGATAAAGGCAGAGATGAGGAACTGGACTGAATGGCAGGGGGAGGGACAGACGGTTTGGAAGCAGCGAGGAGTTGCCAGACTTGACCTGGTTAGAGCCTGAGCCCTTCAGGCCTGATCAGCTCAGGGGTGAGAGGTCAGGCAGGCAGGCAAGTGAAGGTGCTCGAGAGGTGCATTTTCCGAACCGGGAGAGACCCAGCACCAGAGAGTCTACCTGGCCACCCAGAACCAGTAAGCAGCAGCTCTGGATTGGTGAGAGATAAGTAACTATATACGGCCTACCACACAGATCAAAAACACCCCCCTTAGGGAAAAACCTCTCTCCCATTTACCTCCCCACTCCCTGCTCTGCACTGGGTCCCAGACTGGCTTCAGCGATTGCCGAGTCCTTTGGGCTGGAAGTAGGATCCCTCACACACCCGGAGCCATTCTCCCTGCCTTGGAGAGTAAACAAATTAACAGAAGAAAAAATAAACTGGCAGCTCCCCTAAGCCAGGAACCAGGATAGGCACAGCTCCTTTGCCTAGGCACAGGCATAAGGGATCCACAGACTTTGAGTGCCCTTCCCCCTGCAAAGAGCTGTGAGTGCCCATTTCAACAGCGTAGGCCCTCATTACCACAGTACAAGAAGATATATACTTGAAGCCTAATTTCAACTGTTTCAGCCGTAAAGTGGAAGGTTCTTGACATCTGACATTGCTCTCCCAATTAAGCAGGATCTTCACCTACCACATCAGGTGCCTGAGGACTGGTGGCTCCACCCATGCCACCTAGGCACCTTCGAGAGGGGCCCATGAACGAAAGGGGCCCGTGAACAAGAAGGTGCCCCCCAGTCCTTACATCCAACAGCATTAGGTACTCAAGGTCCGGCTGCAAAACCCACCCACGTACCTGCTCCAGGGAACAAGGACACGTCTTCCTCCTGGACACTCGGGGGCAGCCGTCTGCCCCTAGCCTTGCTCACAGTGTGTCCCTCTGGTGCAGCCAGATGCCTGTGCCAACACCAATCACCCATGCCTATCTAGCCACACTTGGCGGCTATCTACCTGGGCACCTGAGCTGAATCCATACAGAAGGAGTGGGTGGACTCCCGAGCTCACATACCTAGTAACAAATCTAACCACCTGGTGACAGGACATTAGAGCTTCAAATGTGCCAGTAGTCAAACTAGCTCATACGAGCAGCCTATTTGGGCATATCAAAACAAAACAAGAAGCTAGGACACAGGAAGAAAACATAAATAAATATACTAACTTATTGATGGCTCACTATCAAGTCACAATGAGGCAATCCATGATGGCTTCAGCAAGCTCCCAAAATAAAGAATCTATAAATTTTCCAGAGGAGGAAAATATCCTGCAACTACTGGAAGTAGAATACAAAAGATTAATACACAGAACTCTTCAAGAAATTAGGAAGGAAATGAAGCAAAACACAGAACACAAATTAGAGGAAATGAAAAAGATTAGAGAAGAGCATAATGACAAACTGATAGGCTGCAAGAATCCATAGAGAGGCAGCAATCAGAAATCCAGAAGATTAACAATAAAATTTCAGAATTAGACAACTCAATAGAAAGTCATAGGAGCAAAACTGAGGCAATGGAAGTCAGAATTGGTGAGATTAAAGATAAAGCACTTGACACCAACTTATTTCATGAAAAATCCGATAAAAGGATTAAAAAAAATGAAGAAACGGTAAGAATTATGTGGGACTCTGTCAAGAGGAATAACCTATGAGTGACTGGAGTACCAGAACGGGAGGTGTAACAAAAACTACAGAGAGAACTGTTGAAGATTTTTTGGCAGAAAACATCTCTGATATCATGGAGGATGACAAGATATCTATCCAAGATGTTCGACAAACCCCACATAAGAAGATCCCAAAAGAAAGTCATCAAGACATATTATAATCAAACTCGCCAAAACCAAAGATAAAGAGAGAATTTTAACAGCGGTTAGGGATAAACAAAGAGTCATTACAAAGGAGAGTCAATAAGAATAAGCTTGAACCACTCAGCGGAAACCATGCAGGCAAGAAGGCACTGGGATGATATATATAAAGCCATGAAGGAAAAAAAACTGCCAGCCAAGAATTATATATCCAGCAAAACTGTCTCTGAAATACGATGGTGAAATCAAGGCATTTCCAGATAAACAGAAGTTTAGGGAATTTGCAAAAACCAAACCAAAACTACAAGAAACACTAAAGGAAGTTGTCCAGTTAGAAAATCAGTAACATCACATAGCAGCCCAAGACTAGAACACAGGACAGAGCAACCAGATATCAACCCAGATAAGGAAGTCACAAAAGTAAATCAAAGCTACAACACTGAAAATAGGGAAACAGATGAAAATATGTAAAAGATGACAAAATTAAAACAAAAAAAGAGGGACTTAAAAAATGTAGACATAGATTTTTCATATGGAAAGGAAGTCAAGGCAATATAAAGAAATAAAAGACTGGTATAAACTCAGGGTAAATATTAAGGTAACCACAAAGGAAACTACCAATACTGCAAGTCAAAATGAAAAAACTAAATAAAATAAAGACTCAGCAAAGACAAAATCAACAACAATGAAAAAGCTGAAAAGAAAATCCATAAAGAAAAACGACTCAGCACAGAAAATTATGGGGAAAAAAGAAACTGTTAAGCACAAAAAGACATCAAAATGACAGCACTAAACTCATACCTATCAATAATTATGCTGAATGTAAATGGAATAAACACACCAATAAAGAGACAGAGAATGGCAGATTGGATAAAAAAACACAATCTGTCTATATGCTGCCTACAAGAGACACACCTTAGACTTAAAGACACAAACAAACTAAAACTCAAAGGATGGAAAAAAATGTATCAAGCAAACAACACTCAAAAAAGAGCAGGAGTGGCAATATTAATCTCTGACAAAATAGATTTTAAAGTAAAATCCACCACAAAGGATAAGGAAGGACACTACATAATGACTAAAGGGTCAATACACCAAGAGGACATAACTATGATAAATATTTATGCACCCAATGACACGGCTCCAAAATACATAAAACAAACTCTAACAGCATTGAAAACAGAGATAGACAGCTCCACAACAGCAATAGGAGACTTCAACACATCACATACGGTGAAGGACAGAACATCCAGAAAGAAGCTCAACAAAGACAAGGAAGAGCTAAATGCTGCAATCAACCAACTGGATCTCACAGACATATACCGAACACTCCACCCAATAGCAGCCAAGTATATTTTCTTTTCCAACGCACACGGAACGTTCACCAGAACAGACCACAAACTAGGCCATAAAGGAAGCCTTAACAGAATCCAAAGCATCGAAATATTACAAAGCATCTTTTCTGACCATAAAGCCATTAAAGTAGAAATCAACAACAGAAAAAGCAAGGAAAAAAAACCAAACACATGGAAACTGAACAACACCTTGCTCAAAAACTACTGGATTACAGAAGAAATTAAGGATGGAAGAAAGAAATTCATAGAAACAAACGAGAATGAAAACACATCCTACCAGAACCTTTGGGACACAGCAAAAGCAGTGCTCAGAGATCAGTTTATACAAACAAATGCACACTTCCAAAAATAAGAAAAGGCCATAACCAAAACATTAACTCTACAACTGGAACAAGTAGAAACAGAGCAGCAAAAGAGGCCCTCAGGCACCAGAAGAAAGGAAATAAAGAACAGAAAAACAATTGAAAGAGTTAACAAGACAAAAGCTGGTTCTTTGAAAAGATCAAAAAAAATTGATAAACCACTGGCCAAACTGACAAAAGAAACACAGGAGAGGAAGCAAATAACTCATATAAGAAAAGACATGGGTGATATCACAAAAGACCCAACAGAAATTAAAAGAATCATAATACTACAAAAAATTGTACTCTAACAAATTTGAAAACCTAGAGGAAATAGACAAATTTCTAGAAACTCATTACCTACCAAAACTGACCCAAACAGAGGTAGAACAACAAAATAAACCCATAAGAAGAGAAGAGATTGAAAAGGAATCGAAAAACTTCAAACAAAACAAAGCCCTGGCCAGGAGGGCGTCAGTGGAGAATTCTACCAAACTTTCAGAGAAGTGTTAACACCACTACTAGTAAAGGTATTTCAGAGCATAGAAAAGGATGGAACACTCCCAAACTCATTCTATGAAGCCAGCATAACCTTGATACCAAAACCAGGTAAAGACACCACAAAAAAAGAAAAGTACAGACTAATATCTCTCATGAACATTGACGCAAAAATCGTCAACAAAATTCTAGCCAACAGAATTCAGCAACATATCAAAAAAATAATTAACCACGATTAAGTGGGATTTATACCAGGTATGCAGGGATGGTTCAACATTAGAAAAACAATCGATGTAATCCATCACATAAATAAAACAAAAGACAAGAACCACATGATCTTATCAATCAATGCAGAAAAGGCATTTGACAAAGTCCAACACCCATTCATGATAAAAACTCTCAACAAAATAGAAGTGAAATTCCTC
>NW_004444050.1:1816087-1869932 GCF_000243295.1 Trichechus manatus latirostris | reverse complement strand
GGGAAGGACAGCACATACTACAGGGGAAGTCAACACAACTGGACTAAACCAAAGCTAAGAAGTTTCCTGAATTCAATCAAATACTTTGATGGACAGAGTAGCAGGGGTAGGGGTCTGGGGACCATGCTCTCAGGGGACATCTAGGTCAATTGGCATAACAAAGCTTATTAAGAAAATGTTCTGCATTCTACTTTGGTGAGTGGCTTCTGGGGTCTTAAAAGCTTGCAAGAGGCCATCTAAGATGCATCAATTGGTTCCAACCATGTGCAGTAAAGGAGAATGAAGAACACCAAAGACACAAGGACCAAAGTGTTAGCCCAAGAGACAGAAAGGGCCACCTAATCCAGAGACTTCATCAGCCTGAGACTAGAAAGAAGTAGATGGTGCCTGGCTACCACCAATGACCATACTGACAGGGAACACAACAGCCCCGGATGGAGCAGGAGAAAAGTGGGGTGCAGAACTCAAATTCTAGTAAGAAGACCAGACTTAATGGTCTGAGACTGGAGGAACCCCAGAAAGCACGGCCCCCGGATCCTCTATCAGGCCAGAACTAAAACAATTCCTGAGGACAACTCTTCAGACCGGGATTGGACTGGACTGTGGGACATAAAGTGATAACTGTGAGGAGTGTGCCTCTTAGCTCAAGTAGACAGAAGAGACTATAAATGGGCAGCTTTTGCCCGGAGGTGAGATGGGAAGACAGAGAGGGTTAGGAGCTGGTTCAATTGACATGGGGAATCAGGGGTGGGAAGGCGGAGTGTGCTGTCACAGTATGGGGAAAGCAATTAGGGCCACCTAACAATGTTATGTATAAATTTTTGTATGGGAGACTAACTTGTAAACTTCATTTAAACTACAATTAAAAAAAAGGGAGACTAGGAAAAAATACTTAAAAACGACCATAGCGATAATATCTGGGTTATTTTATTTTCTTCATTATACCTTACTTTCCAAGTATACAGTAACAAACGTATTACTTTTATTATCAAGTAAAGAAAGCCTGTATGTTAACATACTCCTCTCTCCTCCCCTGCCACAATTACCCCAAAAAAGGTACTAATGCCACACAGTGATAATATTAAAACAAAAAGGATACAGAATCTCAAAACTGGAAATCCCTAGCCTGGTACCTTAATCGGAAATTTCACATAAAATTCCAGATACAAATAAACTGTACAACTCAGACTGTTTTTAAAAATTTTTTGTTTTAACCTAACTGCCCATCAACAGATGAATGGATAAACAAACTATGGTGCATGCACACAATGGAATACTATGCAACAATAAAGAACAATGATGAATGTGCAAAACATCTCAAAACATGGATGAATCTGGAGGGCATTATCCTGAGGGAAGTAAGTCAGTTTTAAAAGGACAAATACCGTATGAGATCACTATTAGGAAAACTCATGAAAAGGTTTACATACAGGAAGAAACAATCTTTGATAGTTACTAGGGAAGGGAGTGGCGGGGAGGGAGAGACACTACCTAGACTATAGGTAAGTGTTAACTTCGGTGAAGGGTAAGACAGTACACAATACTGGGGAAATCAGTACAACTTGACCAAGGCAATGTCATGGAAGCTTCATAAGATATAGCCAAAGTCCCTGAGGGATCAAATTACTGGGCTGAGGGCTGGGGACCAACTCAGGGGACATCTAGCTCAATTGGCATAACGTAGTCTATAAAGAAAATGTTCTACATTTTACTTTGGTGAGTAGCGTCTGGAGTCTTAAAGGCTTGTAAGCAGCCATCTAAGATACTCTACTGGTCTCACCCCGTCTGGAGCAAGGAAGAATGAAGAAAACCAAAGACACAAGGGAAAGATTATTCCAAATGCATAACGGACCACAAGTACCACAGCCTCCACCAGGCTGAGTCCAACACAACTAGATGGTGTCCGGCTACCACCACTGACTGCTCTGACAGGGATCACAATAACGGGTCCCAGACAGAGCTGGAGAAAAATGTACAACAAAATTCTAACTCACAAAAAAAGACCATACTCACTGGTCTGGCAGAGACTGGAGAAACCCCCAGAGTATGGCCTCCGGACACTCTTTTAACTCAGTACTGAAATCACTCCTGAAGTTCACCTTTCAGCCAAAGATTAGACAGGCCCATAAAACAAAACAAGATTAAATGGGCACACCAGCCCAGGGGCAAGGATGAGAAGGCAGGAGGGGACAGGAAAGCTGGTAACAGGGAACCCAAAGTCGAGAAGGGAAGTGTTGACATGTTGTGCGTGTGGCAATCAATGTCACAAAACAATACGTGTATTGTTCAATGAGAAACTAATTTGCTCTGTAAACCTTCATCTAAAGTACAATAAAAAATAAAAAGTTTTATGTTTTATACAGGACCCAGGCTTCACACCATAAACAAAAACAAATTCAAACTGGATTAAGGGTCTAAATGTGCAAACTAAAACCATAAAATTCTTAGAAGAACAAGCAGGGGCAACGCGGTCAGACCTAGCTTTTAATAATGGATTATCTAATATAGTCACAAAAGCACAAAGAGCAAAACACAAAATAAATACATAGTACCTCATAAAAATTAAAAACATGTTCATCGAAAAACTTTACCAAAGAAGTGAAAGGACAAGCTACTGACTCGGAGAACATCTTTGGAAATCATATATCTGATAAGAATCTAATAGCCAAAATATACATAAAACTTCGAAAACTTATTAACAAAAAGACAAATACCCCAATCATAAAATGGGCAAAGACATTTCACCAAAGAGGACATTCAAAGAGCCACCATAGACATGAAAAGATGCACAGCATCATTCTCCATCAGAGAGATGCAAATCAAAACCACAATAAGATATCATTTTACTCCCACTAGGATAGCTAAGATTAAAAAAAATAGTAACAGAAAATAACAAATATTGGCGAGGATGTGGGGAAACTGGAACCCTTATCCATTGGTGGTGGGGATGTAAAACGGTAAAGTAGTTGTGGAAAACAGTGTGGCAGTTCCTCGAAAAACTAAAAATAAAAACTACCATAAACCGACCAAAAAACCAAACCTGGTGCTGTCAAGTTGATTCCGATTCATAGCGACCCTATACGACCCAGCAGTTCACTCCTAGGTATATACCCAAAAGACTTGAAAGCAGAGACTCAAAAATAGACTTGTACACCAATGTTCACTATAGCACCATTCACAATAGCCAAAAGGTGCAAACAACCTAAATTCCCATCAACAAATAAAAGGATAAACAAAATGTGGTACATACATACTATGGAATACTACTCAGCTAGTAGAAGTAAGTCTTGATAAGTGCTACAGTACGGATGGGGCTTGAAAACATTATACTGAACGAAATAAGCCAATCACAAAAGGACAAACATTGTATGACCTCACTTATATAACAAGACAAGAAAAGGTAAATGTACAGAGACTAAAGTTTATTAGCGGTTACCAGGCGCAGGAAAGAGCAGGAAAAGGGGGTTATTGGTGATGTGAAAATCGCATTGATTAAGGTTAAGGTTGCTCAGCCGATGATTTTAATTGCTGACAATAAGCTGTACATCTGTAAAAAGCTGAACTGGCAGAAGTTACATGACAGATGTATTTCCAACAATGACAAAAAAAAAAAAAATACCTACTGAGGCTGCTTATGTACAACCAAACATCTCATGAAATTTGGTTCCTTGGTTTGGAGGTTTAGGGACATAGTTTCAAGGGACATCCCAGTTAATTGGCCTAATAATGTGTTTACTGCTTCTGTTCTATCTCCCAGTTCACTACATAGTTCCTGGGATCTTAAAAGCTTGCAAGCAGCCATCCAAGGCACAACAATTGGTCTCTATTTACCTGAAGCAACAGAGGAAGAAGGAGCGTCAGGAAGAGGAGGAGCATATGCAATGTGTAGCTAAATGCTGCCATGAACAACTGCTTTGCTTGCCCATGAGACCAGAAGGACGTGTCCAGCTACCATTCCTGAACATTTTGATCAAAGAGTCTATAGAAGAATCCTGATCAAAAGAGGGTAAATGCAGTACAAATTTTCAAATTCTCATGGACTCCAGACTTTCTGGAGCCATGGAGCATGGATAACCCCCTGAAACTATTGCTCTCAGATAATCTTTAAACTTTAAACCAAAAATATCCCCTGAAGTCATCTTAAAACTGAAGAACAGTTCAGCTTAACTAGTAAAAAAGGTCTGCCTTAAGCATTATGCATACCGGATTATTTATATGGGATCAAACTGACGACAGCAGATCGAAACATTAGATAGGAACCATAGGGGCAGTGAGTTAATGTTAATGAGGGAGGAACTACTCAGAAAAGGAGAGTAAGAATGGTTGCACAACTTGAAGAATGTAACCAGTGTCACTAAATTTTACATGTATAAACTGTTGAACTGGTCTATGTTTTGCTGTGTACATTCTCAACAATAACAAAATAAATAAAATTTAGGAAAAATTTTTAAGTTTTACATGACAGAATGACACAATATAGGCATCTCTATTTTAAAAAAGTTTAAACTTACAAGTGATTTTCAACCCTACCTCAACACGCTGCTGGATGCTCCACTGACATAGAAATATTTCATTTTACTAAAATAATCTAAGAATTAACTTCTTTTTTAAGGAGGGGGAAAAGAAAAGAGACCTATCTCATAGTTGCTAGGAACATAGCAAAGCACTCCTGTTTTGTTTGGTAGGTTTCACACCCTGTATTGCTTAATTTTTTTCACTTCTTTTGAAACTTAATACCTACAACTGAAATTCCAACAATTACAGATTCACTGAGTTAACAGTAAGGAAAAACTTCTAGGCAGAAATAAGTTTGTCTGATTTAGATCTACCAGTGCTGGCCCTTCTGATTCTCAGAAACACTCAGTTCTTCTTCTGCACTCTTTCTCTAATCAGGCATCTCCCCTTTCTGACTCACTCACTGGGTTGAGTTAGGAACCAAATGTTATATTTTGTATATTCCTACAGTCTACACCAGCACTTTTCAATAGAATTTGCTGAGATGATGGAAATGTTCTATAGCTGCACCATTCAAAATGGTAGCCACTAGCCACGTGTAGCTACCAAACCCACTGCCGTCGAGTCGACTTCAACTCAAGCAACCCTACAGACAGGGTTGAACTGCCCCACAGGGTTTCCAACGAGCAGCTGGTGGATTCAAACTGCCCATCTTTTGGTTAGCAGCTGAGCTCTTAACCACTGCACCACCAGGGCTCTGCATGGCTAATGCAACTTAGAAATTGCATTTTTAATTTTAATTAAATTAAATGTAAATAGTCACAGGTGGCTAATGTCTTCTGTATTGATCAGCCTAGGTCTACAACCTGGCACAACAAACCCAAACCCACTGCCGTCGAGTCGATTTTGACTCACAGCAACCCCAAAGAGTTTCCAAGGCTGTAAATCTCTATGGAAGCAGACTACCACATCTTTCTCCCGCGAAGGCACTAGGGCTGGCACAACAAACATTTGTGGAATTAAAAAAATGTACAAATTCAACCAATGTTGCTCTCTTCCCAAACCTTAGGAAGTATCAACAGTTTTATATTGTGAGATTCAGGGTTTAGATTTTTAAAAATATGAGCAGGGCAGCTAATTCTTGGGGCTATGCCAATCTCTCATTTCCTTTCACTGCCTCCTAAAACAAGTTATGATACAGTTATGAGTTAAAATGCCCTCTTCCCACCTCTGCGTTGTATTTGTTCATTTAGTGTATTTAATGATAATCTACTGTGCGCTGCACATTTTGAATAAGAAGTAGAATAAAACTCAGTCCTTGCCCTCAGGAACTTCTGTATGAATAGGGCAAGAAAGCATAATGGCAACCTAAAATACAGGATACTATTATAGAACTATATATAGCATGCAATGCAAGTACAGGGGAGCACCTAATATTCCACGTGGGAGTCAGAGACTATAGAGGAAGTGGCATTTGAGGACTTCTTTCCTATACCAAAGAATGACACTTTTTTAGAAGCATTTGCTACAAAATATTGTTGTCTTGATTTTTATGGAAATTCTCAATTAAAAGACTGCTGAAGTTCCCTCATTATACAAACACTAACATTGAAAGCATTATAGCTAACTTAATTTGTAAAGTTATTATAATACTGGCTTTTAGTTGGCCAGGATACCCTGCTAATTTTAAGTACCAAAATATTACTTTACTTTAGTGGAGTGATACCCTTGTTTCAATGGGTGTTTTTTAATCAGACACTGAAATACTTACATCTTGAGATTGAAATCACTGACTGAAGTTTTTATTATATACTACGTATGACTGCAAAATAAAAATCTTCTCTACCCAGAGAACTATAAGCTGCACTAAAAATTTTAATTGAATATCACTGCATTTATTCAGAAAGCATTTTTCTTTCTGTAAGTTCATAATCCTTAGTGGGAGGAAGAAAATAAAGCAAGTTCTGTTGCAAAGTAATTTCATACTCCAATTTTTTTGAACAATAAAATATGAACACGAGCATACCTAAGTTAACACAAGTAACTGTATTCCACTCTCCTTTCATACATGAAGAACTAAAGACAGAAACAGAAAACGCTTTCTTTGAAACAAAAATTCAAACTTGCCATCAATAAAAAGATTGGAAAAAACAAAAACGTTCCAAGATTCCCTCAAAATTATTAAAAGGAGATGGGACTGCCTGAAGATGCAGGAGACTCAGAAGAAATATTTAGAATTAGCTTATCTCTGTAACATTCCCTTGATTAGTTCAGAAAAAGCTTCTTCAGCATCTGTGAATTTCTGCACAAAAATACACCCATGACTTGGTGATACCACTTAAGTCTCTGTTTAAAACAACAATTTTTTAAAGATTTTTAAAAGACTTTTTCAGTTTCTCATGATTATTTTTTCTTCATTATTAAGTAGGAATAACTTTTTAAAATTACTTTTACGATATTTATCTTATATAGCCAATGGCTTGAGTCATAATGCTGAAGATGTTTTTATAAGTTCATATTTTTACTTGGTTTACTATTATTTATAATTTCATATTTAAATTGTTTTAAGTACTTAGCTTTACTTTTTTTTACATTTATGCATTCTAATACACTTGTAATAGACTAATCCACAACACTAAGTCAAAGCACCAGTAATGTCTCTCTGCTCCAGTATGGCAATAACTACATACTTAATATAATATCATACAACTAGTGTGGTCAGGATCAGGACCCAGGACTCCCAATCTAGCTCCTTTTTCATCAAATCATGCTGCCTCAGTATAGTTCCCATCAATATCGTAAGATTCATAAAAAAGGATTATGCTTTAATTTTATACCCCCTCTCATTCCCTAATACATTTAACTAATACTTGGTACATAAATATAACTTCTAACATAGTAAAACATTTCCTTATTGACCATGACTCATACAATTACAAACAGGACTATGGTGGGGAGAAGAAAGATGAAGGTGCAAATATATGAAAATCTATTATTTGTAAAATACAGTACTAGGCACTGTGGAGGAATCAAAACAAAAAAACAAGAGCTTTAGAGAATGTATAATCTGATAAGGAAAATAAATTACAAGCATAAGCATAAAATAATACAGGAAAAATTATGCATACTATATATACTTTCAGAGGTGGCAGTCTTTGTAACAAAAGTGTTAAAGTAGAAACAATTATAATAACTGGAGCTCATTTTTTCATTCAGCAACTATTCACTCAGCATCTTCTATGATCCAGCCACTGAGCTAGATATGGAGGTTGTAACAATGAATAAAACAGGTTTGGTTCCCATCCTCATGTGGAGAAACAAATAAGAAAACAAGCCAATGAAATTATCCTTACTTACTGGGAAAGGTTATAAAGAAAGAAAAAGACTAGGGTTTTAAAACTGTGCATCTATTAAAATGCAGTAAAATGTGGAATGATGGGTCAGTGAAAGTCTCACTAATGAATGGAAGCAACATCAGGCTGAGACCCAGAAGATGAAACGCCAGTCTTCCAATCATAAAACAGGACAGCGTGCAGGTGCCTTTGTGAGTGCATGTTAGGCGGATGAAGAGGTTTAAGCTCAGGGAAGTAGCATGTATAAAGACTTTAACGCAGAAGGAGGTCTTTGGCATATCTGAGGACCCAAAAAGCAAATGTGACTGAAGCCTGCCAACAAGCAGAAAAATGGCATATATGGGGTTAAAAAGTAGGCAGGGAGCAGCTTACAGGGTTCAAAGAGGCGGGAGGTCCAGGGTATGGCTAAGGAAAAGCAAATATGCTAGTGTGGCTGGAGTACTAGGTTAATGCAAAACAAAAATTTCCTTGTACATTAATGCATTATAATATAAAAATACTATCAACTGTTTTTCAATCACTAAAAAATGAAGAGTAAAATTATACACTGATGCTCAAAAGAACAAATAGTACTAAGTGAATACTTTATGCATAACAATGTTAAATATGCTGAGCTGACTCAAAAAGCACTACTAAATAAAATGATTCAACTGTATTAAATTTGAAAATGGAGACTAACATTAGGACAACAGTTTTATGTAACTGATAATTACTCACACGGTCAATACTTACAGCAAAATCTACAGGTTAGCAACATCATTAATACAGAGAATTGGTTATTTCAATATGTTAACATACCTTTGTCCTTCTTAAAATCCAAAGCATCTTCTTTATCTGTCACTATTTCCTTCATATTGATAATACTCTGGTGGGTAAGCTGCCGAAGAATTTTAATTTCTCGAATTGCTGTAATCGGAAAGCCTTCCTTTTCATTATCTAGACGTACCTTTTTTAAGGCTACCATTTCTCCTATTAGAAAGTTAAATAAAACCAAGTTACCACCAAACTGAATGACTTTTCTTCTTAATTTAAATTTATTTTCATTTATAATTTATGTTCCTACCTTGTCATATTACAATCCACAAAATATATTTTAGTTTCCAACATACCAAATGATGATATTTAAAGTTTAAGGAATTAAGTGTTTGGTTAAAGCATGAGGCATTAATACAAATCATGTAATACTATAAAAAAAACCTGTACTCGCTGCCATCGAGTCAATTCCGACTTATAGTGACCCAATAGTGCAGAGTACAACTGCCCCATAGTGTTTCCAAGGAGCGGCTGGTGGATTCAAACTGCTGACCTTTTGGTTTGCAGCTGTAGCTCTTAACCAATATTATGTAACTGTTAAAAAGAATAAGGTCGGTCATATGCTTTGTTATTTCATGCTCTCCAAGACAGATCAAGTGAAAAAAGATACTGAATAGTGACTATATTACATTGCCACTTACATTTTTTTTAAATGGAGGAGGGAAGTGTAAATATACTCATATGCATATACACGTATAAAATTTCTCTGAACAGATAAGATACTGTACATTGTGCAAATAAGAAAATAAGATCTGACATATTAACTCGCCCAAAGCTGCCCAGTTACCTAGTAGTCAAACTGGGATTCAAAACCTGGTTTAGCTGTCTCAAAAGAATGTGCTCTTCCCACTATGCTAAAACTGCCTCATAATTTAGCTAAGAGTGATAAACCACACACAAAAATAAAACTCTGTTATAAGAAAAAATTCACTTTAATAAAGGTTTGTTCATTCCACTTCTTTGGAGAAAAAAGGAATTCTGTACCCGCAAATTTTCCAAAAGATGGAAGTTTATCCTTTTAATCATCAAAATATATTTTACCCATTTTTATGGAAGTCTTTCTATAATATAGCAAGATTCCTTCTTTTATTAAAGTTTTAAAAGTTAAAATTTAATCTCTTTTTGATAATACAAAATCATCATTATAAGTATCAATGCTCTATGCTGTAATTTTCTTCAGGAGTTTCTAAACATAAGATCACTTTTCTCCTATATTAAGTGGCTTCAAATACCTGTGCTATTTTAATCTACTGGCTTATTTCAACAAGGAATTGTGAGTAAAGACTGGCTCTATGCAATATCTAGTAGAGTGCATAGCTTCTGCACATAGTCTAGGACCTAAGTTACTTTATCCTCTGATGCATGGCCTTTCACACTTTCTTTCAGGTTCTTGATTATGTTCTGAAAGACTAAGCTGCTAAACCTGGCCTCCAAGTAAAGAGTGATTTTTACAGAGAAAAAATTTTTTAGGCAAACTAAAAGTGTTATAGAAGTCTTTAAAAAAATTTACTACTAAGAGTAATTCATTCTGGTCAAGACACATTTTTTTCATGATAGCTAGCAAGGTAAGAATTATTCACAATAAAAGAAAAAAAAAATCTAAAACCTACCACACAGCACATCACAAATTCTAAAGGATCACTTTTAAATGCTTATGTATATACACCCACTTAAATGTACTCTTTACGTAAGTAGATATACAAAGAAAAATTTAAAAAACAAAAGCATGATAGAATTCTAATATAACTTTGGTTTTAATTCTTAAAGCTATACTTTAGAAGAAAAACACAAATTAAGTACATTCCAAAAGCCCAAAGATCGACAGTACTTGGCATTCTTACCAGTGTCTTTATCCCTGGCCTTGTAAACTTGTCCATAGGTACCTTCTCCAATAATTCCGATGATATCAAATTTATCCACGCAGCGTTTTCCCCAGTCAATGTCTTTTTCTTTGATTTCACCATAGCGAGGCCCACATATTCTATCAAATATAGTTCTGAAGTTTTTATATACAATCAAGCAAATTAAATAAACTATGTCATAACTCAATACCCAACCTCCTCCCAATCTTATATCCTTTATTTTTCCCCTCACCCTTGTGTATTCATGATCATCTATTCAAGACAAGTAACACTGTGATTTGGTATTATATCATGAAAGTCATGGTATCATTTCTCCAGGCTGACTCTCGTGTTCTGCAGACTAGAGCTTAAACTGGGAAAGAGAATTAGTAGAGCTTGTATGAACCAACACTAATAGAAAAAGTCAAAGTTCTCTAACCAACCTCCAGAAAGTTTTACTATTGATTCATTGACTATATCATGTATGTATGTAAGTATATCTATATGGATGTGAGTATGTATATACAGATATATATACATACTCACAGATATATGCTTGTAAAAAACAAAAGTTTGATAATGAACATTAAACAAAACATAACTATAAAACTTACTGGCAAATTTAGACTTATGGCTAGATGAAATAATTTTAAAAATGGGAACAACAGAAAGCAGATATGCAGCCTAAGAAAGCACAAAAGGTATTATTAGTATTATAATTTGCTCTTAAGAATCCACAGTTAAGCATATATATACATACATATATATGTGAATCTATAAATGTAAAGATATATAAATATGATTTTATATTCTTCAAAAAGATACAGTACTTTAATATTCTGATAGTTCATAACAATTCAAGAAAAAATAGAGAAAAATTACCCAAGGAGAGATTATTTTAAAAATTTTCTAGCTTTCTACTCTACACTAGAATATGATCTCATATTTACACTAGGCTCTACTTGAACAGCAATTCTAAAACCAGATTTAACTGAAAGTCTAACTCACACTTTCCCTTGGTTAAATAAAAGTAAAAGAAATCAACGCCCTCCCCTCCTTAACTGATGAACAGGTTTCAGAGAAAAGCGTTTATCTCTACTTACTTACTTGAGGCTAATTTAGGATATAGATTTCAAACCTTCTTCCAATCCACTTCTTGCAAAATGAAGAATGCATTGAATTATGAGGGAAAACAGAGCTAAAAGCAAAGGAAAACACAGCAGCTTGCCCATTATTAATTTTGTATGGGCTCACTGAAAACTGACTTCCACCTCATCTTTTATCAGTGTTTTCACGTTATTTAAATATCTTAATTATAGAAATTGTCTTTAACATATACAATACCCCAAGAAATTAACATTACAAACCGTGAGAGAAAGTTAAATTTGGTTTTTATTGAATATTGTGAATAGGTACGCAAGCAATTATGAAATATTTTTCAAAACACTAAAAGAATTTATTCATATATTTAATTAGAAAAAATAAATACACTTTATTATTTTAAATCTTAATTTGTGTTTTCTAATTTTATGATTACCCAGAATCATTTCTGGGAAATTTAAGAGCAGGTAGAAAGCAAGCACATACTTAGGCCTCCTTTTACTATGTGACTGTGTTGCTGCTTTCTTCTCCTCTGGACTCTTGGACAGATCCTCTCCTCCTGGTAGCTCAGGGGGCAGTGGTAAATCAGCAAGCAGACATCGTAGTTTCTTTTCTACCTCTTTTTTAACTGCTTTTACTGAAATATTTCCTCGTAGGCTAGAAAAGAAAGGAGTAAGACAAATAAAACAAAAATTTATGTGGTGGAGAAATACAAATGTGGCGTGTCTTACATTTTAATGGCATGTAATAGTGAATTTTCTGGAGTCTTTCACATTGCAAAACACTAAGTTTCTTTATATTCCAGCTGAAGCAATGCACTATAGTCTACTGCAAAAAACATACTTTGGGGGTAAAAATGATACAAAGTTATGTTAAAACTAAGAAAAATGTGAGCAAAGCATGGACCTTAACTAATAATAATGTATCAACATTGGTTCATTAACTGTAACAAATGCACCATACCAATGTAAAATGCTAATAATGGGGAAACTGGGTGCAGGGTATGTGGGGAAACTGAAGTATCTTGGTAATTTCTCTAGAAACCTAAAACTGCTCTAAAAAAACAGTTCACTTTTTAAAATGATACAGAATTACTACAAAACTGTAAATTAAAACTGGAAGGCAACTACTTATGCTTTGCAGGAAAATATGTTAGTTTTATAATAGCATTTGGTTTGATTCTGGTAGAGAGACAAAAGTTTTTTTGTTCTAACGAAGAAATAAAACCACAGGCTATTATTTATCTTGCCCATTTAAATAACCACAAATAAGAAGTAATTCACCCTTACCCCTTTCCAGGGTTAATTAAATTTTCTGAACTCGACAATGATTCTTTTAACATTTTTATAAGGCTCTAGGTTACTACAGAGAACCCTGGTGGCTCAGTGGTTAAACGCTTGGCTGCTAACCAAAAGGTCGGTGGTTCGAACCCACCAGCCGCTCTGTAAGAGAAAGATGTGGCGATATGCTTCTGTAAAGATTAAAACCTCACTGCCGTCCAGTCAAATTCCAACTCACAGCAATCCTATAGGACAGACCAGAACTGTCCCATAGGGTTTCCAAGAATGTAAATCTTCTATGGAAGTGGACTACCACATCTTTCTCCCATAGAGTGGCTGGTGGGTTCGAATCGCCAACCTTGTGATTAGCAGTAGAGGGCTTAACCACTGTGCCACCAGGGCTCCTTACTCAGCTTTAGAAGCCCTATGGGGAGGTTCTACCCTGCCCTACAGGGTCACTGTGAGTCAGAATTGACTCAATAGCAATGGCTTAGTTAGCTTACTATAATTACAGGTGAAAATATAAGCTCAGTTAGTTCTGTACATTTTATGAATCTGTATTCATAAAAAAGCTCTGATTTTAAAGTATATATTAACTTGGTAACTGATTATTTAAAACTGCCTAAATATTATAAAATCTGTTATCTAATATGAGACATTAAAAGAAAAAATTATGAGAATAAAATTTAGACTTCACATGCTTTCACAGTAGTTAAGACCCCATAAAGAAAAAATTTAGTGACACTATACTACCGGTACAAAATTTCCAAAGACGTTATCAGTGTAGATCATTTAATTATCACTTTTTCTACTCATGTAGAACTTTAGTATTATTGTAAAACAAATGGCTCCTTTAATACCAACTGATAAAAACTATCAATATTAATAAAATCTTGCCTTTTCTTCATAACTCCATGTTACTTACCAGAAGGTTCTTTAACAGGGAAAACATGCTCTAAAAGAAACTGGCTTGTGGTTTCAAAAAATATTCAGTGTGCCAGGTATTGTGTAAAGTACAAAAGATTTAACAACAACAACAACAAACACATTAAGACACATTTCCTGCCAGAAAGGAGCTTACAGTCTTTTGGAAGACACAAATAAGTAAACCAACCACTTGGTTCAAAGGGATAAAGTACTATAAAAATGGATTCCCAGAGTCATGTGAAAACGAAGCGTAAGCTACATCAGATGTGAAAGATAGTGAAGGTGTCTTTTTGGAAAAGGTAGCACCTGAATACTGTCTGAAAATAAGCCTATTTAAAATAATTTGTTTAGAAAACTGTAGTCTCTGTAATTAGGTTTTAGTCAAAAACTCATTTGTCCGAAGATTCAAATCAACATTTTGGGGAAAAAAGTTAAAAGTCTTAATTTTACTGGATGCTTCAATACTTTCAAAATAAAAAATACAGGAGGGAGATGGATACAACAACAACAAAAACAAAAAGGGTAAAAACTAGTGGAATACAAATTTGCAAAATCAAAAGGCCCCACAAAACACACATACTCTTTTGCTAATTTATTTGGGGATACAACAGTGAGAGTTCAGAACAATGCCAGGAATGGATAGAGATGTGCTTAAAGGAAGCAAAGATCAAAAGCTTTCCTCATACAACCTTAAAATATGCAGACCATTCATCTTCTTCAAAATGATTGTTAAATTTACAGTGAATAACAGGTAAATAAAACTACATTCTGTATTCAGGTTTCCTAAAGTATGTTACAGCAGAAAAGATTGTTTCTTTACACTGAGTGAAACAGTTTACAAGCCATTTTCAACCGACAGTTTTTAATACAAAATAAAACGTATGCAATAATTACTAAAAAGAGACTTCTAAACATGAAATTACTATGACCATTACGTACTGGTTCATAAAAAAGGGGGGGGGCGGGATGTGGAAGAGTTAGTGCCTGCGGTTATAGAACAGGAAAAAACCCACCAGCAGTTCCTCCTTTACAAAAACTAAGCCTTTTTAAACAAAGCACTATGGCTTTTACACAATGTTACACAATATAACAATGTAATTTTTCACTTTCTCTCTTTTGCTATCAATGAAAGCATTACTAACCGAAAGTACTTAATATTTTCCACTGTTAAGATTTATCACTAACAGTCACAAAATCTGAGATGTACAGCACTTTACAGTTAGTAAAATTCTGTCCATCATCTCATTTAATCCTCACAACTAATCTGTGAGGATAAATATGGTAGGTACTATCACCCTTGGACAGAACTAAACAGATCGAGTGTGGAGTAAAGGACCTAGTTTTACCCAAAGTAAGATAACTTTTGCCCTTGGTTCCTGCAAAATAACCCCTGGAATAATTGGGGGTGCCTTCGTCTGGGACTTCCAGGCCACACCTGAGGATTTGTGCAGGCGCATGAGGGCTGGCCAAACCAGAAAAGATTCACCTGGGAGGCCGCTATCAACTAGCCTCTGGAGGCAAGATTGAGCCTATCATTCAGGACTGGCCAATAAAAACCCGGAACACTAAGGCTCAGAAAGGTTCTTGGTTGGCGAAGGGAGGGTGACGTGCCCTCTCTGAAGCTCCGCATTGGGAGCCTTCCCAGACCTCACTTGTGCATCTCTTCCTTATGATAATCCTGATTCATATCCTTTTTCTATAATAAAACCGGTAGTTTTAAGTATAGCATCTTCCATGAGTTCTGTGAGTCATCCTAGCAAATTAACAAATCCAAGGACAATGCCCTCTTAACTTCTAAGGTCTGTCCCTAGCCCCAGGTGGCTAGGCAAAGAGAGAGGGAACCGTGAGGGCAGCTGGTGTCATAAATGATGGAGGAGTGGAAAAGGAAGGATGTGTTTGATCTCCCCCTTCTGGGAATTGGCTTTATGCTGATTTTCATCCATGAAGCTATCGTCATACCGAGGCATAAAAAGAGTAATTCATCAGACTAGTAAGAAGTACAACTGAGAATAAAACTCAACCTTCTACTATAGTCCACTGACAAGCTTTTCACTGAATTTCTCCTAACAGCACTAAAAACATTAAATACAAAATAAGTCTCCTGCCCTAACCAGATTCTTCAACTCCCAATCTATTTCCAAAAGTAACCACTTTTAACCATTTCTCCTTTACACAATACACTTTTAATCACTTAAATCTTTTTTAAAAAAATAAAAGGAAAGGTGATAAATGTTTCCTCTTCCTACATTTAAATTTGGTAGTTAAATTACAGCTATTGAAATGAACAAGTTCCACTGGTGTAGAATTTCTTTGGCTACACAGACATGTTAATCTCAGTACTCAGGAGTCTTAAGAAACTTCTATATCCTGGAAACATAAGTATACGCAAAGAAGACGGAGACACAACAAAGAGAAGGGCACAGAAAGACAAAGGTGGGTCAAAAAAAGCCTTTTAATGATCAAGAATGATACGTATACTACCACATTAAAAAGAGATGCATAAAAAATATCTCCCATAAGCATTCACACATGTATGCAATTCCTAGCAAAAATTTACCCCATAAAGCATATATAAAGAATAAAGTATAAGACAACAAGTTTCACTGAGACCTGGATGCTCAGCAGTTGGTTAAACTCTCTCACTAATGAAGTGACTCAAGCCTTTCTATGCTGGACAGCTAGTTCTAGGACTCATCAAAATTACAAATCACTACTGTCATGAGCCTTTGGTGTTCCTGGAGAACAGTTAAACCTGCAAATATCACAGTTAGAATCGTGTGACTGCGTAACACCTGATTAAACTTGTTGGAGGCCCCTGGCAACATTCTGATTGCAGAGAAAAGGCATCTTGGAGGGCATGAATCACAGGAATCGTGATTTAACTTTTGTTTGTTTTAAATTATAAGATTTTCATGAAAACTGAAAACTGGGCCAAACCGAGCACTTGAAAGGCCTGCCCACATGGTATTTTTGCACCTGCTTTCAAATCCTATAAAGAAGTCAGCAAGGAAAATTGCTCATACAGTTGCTTTTTAATAAAAAGTAGGGAAAAAATCAGCTCTGATTTCTTCATAAAAATAAAAATGAAATTCTGTTAAGTGGTTTAATAGGCAGATAAATCACGTAACAGCATAATGCTACTATACCAGGATACATACAAGACACATTCTTAGCTGCATTTACTTTACAGTCACTCACCCCTACTTTCATCCTTTTAAGAATAAAATGTTTCAGAATAAAAACCAAGCCATACCCACATATTCACAATTTTAAACATGTTAAAGGAAAGTGTAATATATAATGTGATAAATCCTTAGTTGCCAGACAAGATTAAAAGAACCTAAAGGGTCCAAGAAAAATGATAAATTCATAAGGCCACCAAGGAAACCTAGAAAAATAACTGAGACACATGCTTACAAGATTTAACCCATCCAGGGCAGACTCACATACAATGTCCTATGTCTAATATTACCATCAAGGAATATTAAGTGAAAGAGAATACTGGCATCTAACACCTGACCAAACTCATTCTGAAATATATATCTTTATCCCAAGGCAACTGGAAATTTTTTCTGGATTTCTTCGCGTAAACTATAATTCTCATCCTACGAGCAATGTGTTTCATTTTAAGATATATAAAATAATTAGTTCACTTTTTACTTAAGTTTGGGGACTTTTTTTGCGGGGGGGTCCAATAATGGTTCACTTCAACTTGAAAACTTGTAATTTTTTTTTTTAAATAATTACTGACAAAAATGTTTGCACTTACCTATCGGCATCTTTATCTTCAGGCAGCATGGGAGGCAAAGGTAATGGTGGTAATGTAGAGGTCACTATTGTCACATGCTGCTCCTTCTCCTTGCCTCCTACGCTTGGTGTAAGTGATCTGGTTTTCTCTTGGAGAGATACTGGTTCCTCCTTTGCAGCAGCAGGTTTACTCTCCTTCCCAGCTACAACCGCTTTCTTGGTAGCTTTATCTACGATCAAATTATTGTCCACCTTTGTTACCTGAAGAGGTGGCTTTGTTTTTGCCTTGTCGTTTTTTAAAGTTCCACCACTCGAGGGAGAAGGTGCATGCTCAGTTTTCAGTTTCTTCACGTCCTTCACATGGTTTGTCTGCGATGCACTGACACCAGTTTCTGTGTTCCCCTTGGTAGGTGTAGAAGTGTTTGAGGCTTTTGCAGCTTTAGCAGCAGCCTCAGCTGCCTTGGCTGCTTCTGCAGCTTTCGCTGCTTCTGCAGCTCTTGCAGCCTCTGCAGCTCGTGCTTTTTTATTCTTGTTCAATTCAGCTGCCAGGCTACTCTTCAGAGTTAGTGTACTAGGAGAAATGCTAGAATGACGACTTCTGGATCTAGACAGTCTGTGCCTGCTACGAGATCTTGAATGCCTAGAAGAATATGGACTTCTGCTTCGGGATTTGGCAGACCGTCTGGTGGAAGATAATTAAGATTTAGTCAGTAATTCAGAAAGATTGTTTGAAATTTACAAAGACAGTGCTAACCCTAGTATGTGAAATGAAATAGAATGTTACTTAACCATCTCAAAATCATAATATAGTTTTGTTTGGAAGACTTTAAAAAAAACAGAAAGTGCTTTAGAGTAGAATATTATCTGGTAGCTATAGTTTTCTCAAAAATAGATTGTCGTTATATACAAAGAACCACTACAATTTAACAACGAAAAGACAAAACAACCCAAGCAAAAAATGGGCAAAAGACTTGAATAAACATTTCACAAAAGAAGATATACAGATGGCCAACAAGCACATGAAAAGACGACCAACATCATTAGTCACCGGGGAAATGCAAATCAAAACCACAGACAGGTATCACTTCATGCCCACGAAGATGTCTATGATTTAAAACAAACAAACAAACAGGTGTTGGTGAGGATGTAGAGCAATTATAACCTTTATCTATTGCTGGTGGGATTACACAATGGTACAGCCACAGTGGAAAACAGTTTGGTGGTTCCTTGAAAAGTTAAACAGAACTACCATATGATCCAGCAATTCCACCACTAAATATACCCAAAAGCACTGAATGCAGGAACACAGATACATATACACCAATGTTCACTGCAGCACTATTCAAAAATAGCCAAAAGATGGAAACAACCTAAAAGTCCATCAACAGATGAGTGGATAAACAAAATGTGGCCTATCCATAAAATGGAATATTATTCAGGCATAATGAGAAATGAAAGTCTGATACAAGCTATGACAGATGAACCCTGAGAACATTATTGTGAGTGAAATTAAGTCAGACAAAGGACAAATACTGTATGATACCACTTACACGAAATATCCAGACTAGATAAATGAATAGAGACAAAAGTTTATTAGTGGTTATGGAGGGAATGGAAGTTACTGTTGAAGGGGTACTGAGTTTATGTTTGGGATGATACTGAGTTTGTTTGAAGTGATGTAAAATTTCTGGATATGGAAAGTGGTGAGAGCACAACATGGTGAGTGTGTAATAAACGTCAGTGAATTATACAATTATAAATTATTAAAATGGCAATAGCACCAAATGTGGGTGTAATGAGCCCGGCTTGACCAAAGTAAACGATGCCGCTAAGAAGCACATAAGAGAAAAGGTTGTTTGCGCTAAAAAAATGTGACATATATAATCGGTCAACAACACCAACAATAACCAAAAATCAAGTGTACAGTCACATATGTATGTATATAGGCATATAAGTGTACGGGTAGGTACAGATGTATACATATGTATGCACAAATAGAATTATCTATATGTACATGTGTGTACAGATATGTTTGTACATGCAAATGTATTCAGAGGACACAGTTACAGATACTTCTCACACAGCCAAACACCTTGCAAGAATGGTTTTCTGGGTTTGAAGGCCTAGGACTTTAGTCTCATGGGACAACTCAGTCAACTGGCATAACACAGTTCAAAGTTCATGTTCTGTATCCTAGTGAGGTGAGTAGCATCTGGGGTCTTAAAAGCTTGTGAGCAGCTATCTAAGATACAACTTTTGATCTCTACTCATCAGAAGCAAAAGAGAAAGAGGAAACCAAAGTTTCAGAGAAGAAACTAGTCTACAGGGCTGACAGCCTACATGAGCCACAGCCTCGTCTACCTTCAAACCAGAAGAACTAGATGGTGCCCGGCTGCCATTACTGTCCGTTCTGATCTGGGCCATAGTAGAGGAACCCTGATAGAACATGATAAAAATGTGAAACAGAATTCAAATTCTTAAGAAGTCCAGACTTACTGGACCAGTTGAGACTAGAGGACTTCCTGAGATTATTACCCTGAGATACTCTTTAAACCCTGAACCAAAACTATCTCCTGAGGTCACCTTTTACCGAAATAACAGACTGGCACACAAAATAAAGGATACTACCCGCGAGTATGGTGATCCATTAAAAAAAATCTATATGAGACCAAAAGGTCAACAATTACTCTAAACCAAAAATGAAAAGATAAGGGGGCAAGGAACCTAGACCAATGGAAACAGAACAACCAGAATACAATTAAACAGAATGTTGACACATTGTGAAAAATGTAACTACTGTCACTGAACAGTTTGTACAGAAGTTGTCAAATGGGAAGCCAGTTTGCTCTGAAAATGTTCACCAAGAACACAATAGAATATAATTAAAAAAGAAGAATTCTCTATGGCTGCCCATATCAAAACACAAAAAGCTACTTTTTCTTCAATAACCCAAACCATGATCAATTTGTAAAATAAAAGAAAGCAAACAACAAATTGGCAAACTTTTTGTTATTTATATTTTACTACAGTAGAATTAAAAAAAAAAAAGACTGTCTTGATCTTGCTCTGTCCTACAAATGCTCAAACACAAAGCTGGGTGAAAGTAGGTCTCTGTGAGAAGAAATAATATAAAAATTGGGAAGAAAAAATGCCACAGGCACCACCGTCGCATTAGAAAATAGAAGTGGGCAATAAGGATACACTAATGGTTGCAAAAGAAGGGTAAAGTCTGGCAAATCTCATGCCAGGGAGACAATTTCTATATTTCAAAAGTACCCTCACCCATAAGTTCAGAAGTAAGCAGTATTCTCTCCACGGCAAGCATAAAAGACAAAACCTGTCATCAAGCAGTAAGTAAAAACATTCTCTGGGGGTATACTTCAGAAAGATAATTTAAATGTAAATATAAAAAGCTTACAGTCATGCACATGTTGACTAAAATGGTTACATAAGCACATAACCAGCAACCTTACATAAACACAAATATGAGATGTCTCATGATCTACATAATTTCATACAGAAAATACAATCAAGTAAAAATCATAACCAATCATCTATGCTCTATTAATAAACTTCAGAATGAAAGATAAACTAAAATATGTAGAAAATGAAAGATAAAACAATATGTAAAAATTAATTTACATCTCATTTAACTCCTCAAAGTACTTGACAACTATTACTTTATTTCACCACAACAGATCAAATGTTTACCACGTTAAGTATTATTACTCCTACTTGTCAGAAGGGAAAAGCACAGAGCGGTAAAGTAAGCATAACTCTAAAAAAAGTTATGCCACAAATATATGGATAATCTGAACTAGAACTTAAGGTTTTTAAGCTCCTAGCTCAGTAAAATTATGAAAAACTAAATCTTCAGAAGTTAATAATGACTGTGGAATTACTTTTTTAAAATTATCGGACTACTCTTCGAGAATGAGGGTGAAATTAAAACATTCCCAGATAAACAGGAGCTGAGAGAGTTCATATCCACCAGACTGGCACTACAAAAAATATTAATGGGAGTTTTTAGATGGAAGGGAAAAGATACTAGAAAGTAATTCAAAGCTACACGTAAGAAGAAAGATCTCTAATAAAAGAAAATACAGGAACAAGTATAAGGGCTAGTAATAAGGTCTACATGCTTGATAATTCTTACTGTGTTATCCTTCAAGTTTCTTAACAACAAATATATAAAAACCAAGGATAAAATTACGTTACAGGGGACATGAAACATAAAAACGTAATTAGTGATAACAACAACAAGTGGGAGAAGGGAAGAAATGGTATAGATAGAATTTCTCATATATCACTGAAGTTGGTACAACTTACTCTAGAATGTTATAAATATAAGCTGTTAGACGTAACATTCATGATAACCACTAAGAAAATGTCTTAAAAATCTGCAAAAAAGGAAAGGAGAAAGCAACCAAAATGGCTCACTACAACACACCAATGAAACACAAAAGCAAGCAGTAGTAAAAGACAAAGACAAAGAAGGCTTAAAAAAAAACACCAAACCAAATCCATCGCTATCGAGTGGATTCCAACTCATAGCAACCCTAAAGGACAGAGCAGAACTGCATCACAGGGTTTCCACAGAGTGGCTGGTGGATTCAAACTACCAAACTTTTGGTTAGGAGCCGAACTCTTAACCACTGCGCCACCAGGGCTCGAAAGAAGGTGTAAGCACACACAAAATACAAATGACAAAATGGCAGAATTCACTTCTTATAGGTAACTACAGTGAATGTAAATGGATGAAATGCTCCAATCAAAAGGCAGAGAGTGGCAGAACAGACAAGAAAACATGATCCACCTGATATGCTGTTTATAAGAGACGCACCTTAGATCCAAGACACAAACAGGCTGAAAGAACTGAAAAAACATACTGTGTGCAAATAATAAGAGAGCTAGGCGGCAATATTTTATATATGAGTCATTAATAATATAAATCAGACAAAGTAGACTTTAAGATAAAATCTGTTAGAAGAGATAAAGGTGATCATTATATAGCGATAAAAAGGGTCAATTAATTAAGAAGATTTAACAATCATATGCACCCACATTGGGGCACCTAAATACATAAAAGCAAATACTGATAGAATTGAAGGGAGAAATAGGACTACAATAATAGTTGGAGACTTAAATACACCAATTTCAATACTGGACAGAACATCTAGAAAGAAGATCAACAAACAAACAGAGGACCTGAAAGATACTATAAATCAACTAGCCTTAAGAGACATATACAGAACACTCTACCTAACAGCACAATATACATTCTAATCCAGTGCACATGGATCACTCTCCAGGACAGACCACATGGTAGGTCAAAAAGCAAGTCTTGATAAATTTAAAAAGACTGAAATCATATGAAGTATTTTCTCTGACCACAACAGAGTGAAGCTAGAAATCAGTAACAAAAAAAAAAAAAAAAAGCCTGGAAAATGCACAAACATATGGAAACAACACACTATTAAACTACCAATGGGTCAATGAAGAAATCAAAAGAGAAGTCACAAATTTCTCAAGAGTCAAATGAAAATGAAAGCACAACACACCAAAACTTCTGGGATGCAGCAAAGGCAGTACTCAGAAGGAAACTTACAGCAATAAATGTCTACATAAAAAAAAGAAGGAACATCTCAAATCAACAGCTTAACTTGACAACTCCAGGAACGAGAAAGAAAAGCAAACTAAGCCTAAACCTATCAAAAGAAAGGAAATAACAAAGATCAGAGCAGAAAAACAAATGCAAACAGAAAAGCAATAGAAAGAGTCGATAAAAACAGAAGTTGGTTCTTCGAAAAGATCAATAAAATTGACAAACCTCTAGGTAGACTGACAAAGAAAAGAAAAGATGCAAATAACCAAACTAAGAAACTAAAGAGGGAACATTACAACTGACAGAAATGAAGAGAAATATGACAAAACATTACGAACAACTGTACGGCAACAAACTGGATAACCTAGAAGAAATGGACAGATTCTTAGAAGCACACAGCCTACCCAAACTGACTCAAGAGGAAATAGAAAGTCTCAACAGACCCATAACAAGTGAAGAGATCGAATCAGTGATCAAAAATTTCCCAACAAAAAAAAGTTCTAGACCAGACGGCTTCACTGGAGAAATCTACCAATCATTTAGAGATGAACTGACATCAGTACTGTGTAAGCTCTTCCAAAAGACAGATACCATGGATTGAATTATGTCCCCCAAAAAATGTGTGTATCAATTTCGCTGGGCCATGATTCCCAGTATTGTGTCCTCCATTTTGTGATTGTAATTTTATGTTAAAGAGGATTAGGCTGGGATTGTAACACCCTTACTAAGGTCACATCCCTGATCCAAGGTAAAGGGAGTTTCCCTGGGGTGTGGCCTGTCCCACCTTTTACAAGAGATAAAAGGAAAGGGAAGCAAGAAGAGAGCTGGGGACCTCATACCACCAAGAAAGCAATGCCAGGAGCAGAGCACGTCCTGGACCCGGGGTCTCTGTGCAGAGAAGCTCCTAGTCTGGGGTAAGATTTATGAGAAGGCCAACAGAGAGAGAAAGCCTTCCCCTGGAGCTGACACCCTGATTTTGGACTTTTAGCCTACTTCACTGTGAGGAAATAAATTTCTCTTTGTTAAAGCCATCCACTTGTGGTATTTCTGTTATAGCAGCACTAGATAACTAAGACAACAGACAAGGAAGGAATACTCCCTAATTCATTCTATGAAGCAAACATAACCGATACCAAAACCAGACAAAGACACCACCAGAAAAGAAAACTACAGGCCAGTATCTCTTACGAATATAGATGTAAAAATCCTCAGCAAAATACTAGTGAACAGAATCCAACAGCATATTAAAAGAGACATACACCATGACCAAGTGAGCTTTATTCTAGGAATTCAGGGATGGTTCCACATTAGAAAATCAACCAAGATAATATACCACATCAACAGAACAAAATAAAAGAACCACATGATCATATCTACAGATGCAGGAAAAGCATCTGATAAAATCCAACACACTTTCTTGATCAAAACCCTAAAGAACACTGGAATAGATGAGAAATTCCTCAGTATGATTCAGGGCATCTGGGAAAAGCCAACAGCCAACATTATACTTAAAGGAGAAAGACTAAGAGCTTTCCCCTTGAAATATGGAACGAGATAAGGGTGGCTGTTCTCACCACTTGTTTCAATATTGTATTAGAAGTCCTAGCCAGAGCAATAAGTCAAGAAAAAGAAAAAGTATTTGGATTGGAAAAGAAGAAGTAAAATTATCTCTATTTGTGGATGGTATAATCTTCTTCTATACAGAATATCCCAAAGAGTCCACAAAAAACGTCTAGAGCTAATAGAGGAATTTAGCAAAGTTGCAGGGTACGGGCTCAACAACAAAAAAATCAGCTGGGCTTCTATACAATAGCAATGAGAAATCTGAAAAGGAAATAGGGAAACAATTCCATTTACAATGGCATCTGAGAGAATAAAATACCTAGGAATAAATCTAACCAGAGACATGGAGGACCTATACAATGAAAACTATAAGACACTGCTGAAAGAGATTAAAGAAGATTTAATAATGGAAAGATGTTCCATGTTTATGGATTGAAGTTTTAATATTGTTAAGATGTCAATACTACCCAAAGCAATCTATAGATTCAATACAATCCCGATCTGTGGGGATATGTGCCATTTAAACATGGCTGCACTATGGCTAACTTCAGCCTCTCAAACACCCATGCGCGGAACACGGTGAAATATGTCATCGATGGGAGGGAGGTTGGGCACGACTTGTTTTTCCGAAACCCACTGTTCCTTTACTAATTGACTTGTTTACTTGAAACCCATTCTTTCTTACCCGAAACTTCTTGTTATTCACCTAAAGCCCACTGTTCTGTGATTTGCTTCACTGCTTGCTGTACTGACTATAAATAAACTCCTGGGACTGAAGTGGGGGTCAACTCCTCAGAGTGACCCTCCTTGGCCCCACTTCTCTGTAAGAGTTCTGGCATTGGTTACTGTCTTCGCCGCTCTGACAATCGTCGTCGCGCCGACACCGATCGAAATTCCAACAGCCATTTTTACGGAAATAGAAAAACCAATTCTCAACTTTATATGGAATGGCAAGCGGCCCCAAATAGCTAAAGCAATGCTGAAAGAGAAGAACAAAGTAGGAGGACTCATACTTCCTGATTTTAAAACATACTATACAGCTACAGTAATCAAAACGGTCTGGCACTGGTATAACAACAGACACACAGACCAATGGGACAGAATTGAGAGTCCAGAAATAAAACCACACATCTATGGTCGACTAATTTTTGACAAGGGTCCTAAGTACATTCAATGGAGAAAGCATAATCTCTTCAATAAATGGTGCTGGGAAAACTCGATTTCCACATGAAGAAAAATTAAACAGGACCCATGCCTCACACCATACACAAAAACAAATCCAAAATGGATTGAGGACCTAAATGTGCAAATTAAAACCATAAGATTCTTAGAAGAAAGTGCAGGGGTAACATTGTCACGCCTAGCACTTAACGTTGTGGTGTGATGGATCACTTTTGTGTGGCCTTTCTCCTTTCTCACCATAGTCTTGTAACTCCCACCCAGGTGACAGGACTGTGCAGATATGGTAATTGTGGCCCACCAAAGGGATTGGTCAGTTTTGGTCATCACCATAGGCTTGAAATGAACCACCCCAGAGGTGGAGAAGAGAGGACTCCACCACCACCAAGGAAGGAGAGACTCGCAGGAGAGACCCGGCAGCAGAGACCCGGCAGCAAAGATCCACAGAAGAAGGCGCAGTCAGCTTTCAAGCCCATGGAGCAAGAAAGCTGAATGCCTTTGGGCAGAGACTGAGGGCCAGGGGGAGGTGTGCCTGTGAGCAAGGCTGGGAAGAGGCTGTCCTGATGGAAAAAATGTATCTTTGAGGGTTCCTGAGCCTGAATTGTAACCTGTGACTTCTCTCATAAACCCCGCAGTTATGAGTATGGTCTGTGAGATCTGTGTGGCCATTGTAAAAAATTGTCGAACTCAGCACAGAAGTACAGAGTGTCGTGGGAGGGACGTTGATGTCAGAATTGGTAAAGGTGCCAGAGAAAGGAGGCTTGTCTTACCACCACCTCATAGGAATTAATTAGCCTTGGCCGGCTGATCCTGCGCTTCCTTCCCCCCTTGTAAAGTTAGAGGAGGTCAGACACTGCCCTCATACCCTTTTTACAATTGTCTAATAACAAAAGCACAAACATCAAAAAACAAAATAAATACATGGGATCTCATAAAAGTTGAAAACTTTTGCTCATCAAAAGATTTTACCATTATGCTGAGTGAAATCAGTCAGTTGCAAAAGGACAAATAATTGTATAAGACCGCTGTTCTAAGAACTCAAGAAAAGGTTTAAACACAGAAGAAAACATTCTTTGATGGTTACGAGGGTAGGGAGCGACGGAGAGGGGAATTCACTAGCTAGATAGTAGACAAGAATCATCTTAGGTGAAGGGAAGGACAACACACAATATAGTGGAAGTCGAAACAACTGGACTAAATCAACAGCTAAGAAGTTTCCAGAACACAACCAAACATTTTGAGGGACAGAGTAGCCAGGGCTGGGTCTGGGGACCATGGTTTCAGGGGACATCTAGGTCAATTGGCATAACAAAGTTTATTAAGAAAATGTTCTGCATTCCACTTTGGCGAGTGGCATCTGGGGTCTTAAAAGCTAGCAAGCGGCCATCTAAGATGCATCAATTGGTCCCAATCCACTCGGAGTAAAGAAGAATGAAGAATACCAGAGACAAAAAAAGTACTAGCCCAAGAGACAAAAGGGCCACATAAACCAGAGGCTCCATCAGCCTGAGACCAGAAGAACTAGATGGTGCCCAGCTACCACCAATGTCTGCCCTGACAGGGAACACAACAGAGAGTCCCTGCCAGAGGAGGAGAAAAGTGTGAAGCAGAACTCAAACTTATGTAAAAAGACCAGACTTAATGGTCTGACTGATACTGGAGGAACTCCCACAGCCATGGCCCCCAGACGCTCTGTTAACCCAGAACTAAAACCATTCCCAAAGGCTACTCTTCAGACAAAGATTAGACTGGACTATAAAACATAAAATACTCATCAGGAGTGTGCTTCTTAGTTCAAGCACATACACGAGATCAAAAGGGTGGCCCCTGTCCAGAGGCAGGATGAGAAGGTAGGAAGGGACAGGAGCTGGTTGGATGGACATGGGAAACCCGGGGTGAAAGGGGGAGTGTGCTGTCACATTATAGGGATTGCAACTAGTGTCACATGACAATATGTGTATAGATTTTTGTATGAGAAATTAACTTGAGCTGTAAACTTTCACCTAAAGCACAACAACAACAAAAAAGATTTTACCAAAACAGTGAAAAGACAAACTACTGACGGGGAGAATATCTTTGGAAACCATATATTCAATAAGAATCTAATAATCAAAATATATATAAAACGTCAACAACTTAACAACAAAAAAGACAAATAACCCAATCATAAAATGGGCAAAGGACTTGAATAGACATTTCACCAGAGGACATTCAAATGGCCACCAGTCACAGGAAAAGATGCCCAGCGTCACTGGTTATCAGAGAGACACAAATCAGAGCCACAATGAGATACAATTTCATTCCTACTAGGATGACTAAGATTAAAAAAAAAAAAAAGGAAAGTAACAAATATTGGCGAGAATGTGGGGAAACTGGAACACTTATCCATTGCTGGTGGGAATGCAAAATGGTAAAGACATTGAGGAAAACAGTGTAGCAGTTCCTCAAAAAAACTAAAACTAGAACTACCATATGACCCATCAACTCCACTCCTTGGTATATGCCCAAGACTTGAAAAGAGACTCAAAAAGAGACTTGAATACCAATGTTCATTACAGCACTACTTACATAGTCAAAAGGTGGTCTTTTGTCTTCTAGCCTAGGAACTTCATTCCACCAGGTGTTTGGCTAAGTCTAAGAGGTCTCCCTGACAATTATATCCCTTGTGTGCTCTGTATGAGCCACACCTACAGTCATATATGTAGAAATATCCACCACCAAACCTATTATTTGCTAGAGGGTGTGTTTCCTTACATCCTCTCACATCTCTTGGCATATGTATCTACCTATTTGTCCATTTATAAATTACTGTTTGTTGACACTATTGCTGTAGGATTGTCTAAACTACAGTAGTTATCGTAATTGCCCTTTATTCTTAAGTTCCTTTCGGGGTCCTCTCTTGCCTTGGTCATGTTGTACTAACTTCCCCGTATTATGTTATTGCCTTTTCCTTCATCAATATTAACTCACGTCTTCTATCTAATTGGTAATTTTCCCTCCCTCCCCCTCCCGTCACTGGTAACCATCAAAAAAATTTTTTTTGTAATGTTCCTGTGTCCAAGCCTTTTACTGTTACTTTATAGTAGTGGTCTCATATAATATTTATCCTTATGTGATTGACTTATTTCACTTTGCATAATGTCCTCCAAATTCATCCATGTTGTGAGATGTTCTGAGGATTCTTTATTCTTATTGTTGCATAGCATTCCAGTGTGCATACTACTACAGTTAATCCATTCACCTGTTGATTGGCACTTACGCTGTCTTCATCTTTTTCCTATTGTGAACAATGCTGCAATGAACATGGGTGTGCGTATGTCTATTCACGTCAAGGCTCTTATTTATTTGGGGCATATATCTAGTAGCAGGACTGCTGGATCATATGGTATTTCTAGCTTTTTGAGGAAGCGCCAACTGTTTTCCAAAGTGGTTGTACCATTTTACATTGCCACCAACACTGTATAAGAGTTCCAATCTCCCCACATCCTCTCCCACATTTGTTGTTTTTTGTTTTTCTGATCACTGCCAGTAATGTCGAGGTGAGATGGCATCTCATTGTAGTTTTTATTTGCATCTCTCTAATCCCTAATAATAATATAGGGTCGTTATGAGTCGGAATCAACTCGATGGCAACGGGTTTGGGTTTTTGTTTTTTTTTAAATAGCTAATGATCACAAACATTTCTTCATATATTTGTTAGCTGCCTGAATGTCTCCTTTGGTGAAGTGTCTGTTCGTATCCTTTGCCCATTTTTAATTGAACTGTCTTTTTAGTTGAGATGTTAAAGTTTTCTATAAATGTTAGAGATCAGTCCCCTTTCATATATGTCATAGCGAAAATTTTTTTCCCAGTTTGTAGGTTCTCTTTTGACTCTTTCAGAGAAGTCTTTTGTTGAGCCTAAGTGTTTAATTTTTAGGAGGTCCCATTTACCTAATTCACCTTGTGATGTGTGTGCATTTTTAGTTATGTCTAGTACTCTATTTATGCCATGTATTAGGGCCCCTAGCATTGTCCCTATTTTTTACACCATGGCCTTTATAGTTTTACGTTTTATATTTAGGTCTTGGATCAAATTTGAGTTAGTTTTTGTTTATAGCATGAGGTATGGGTCCTGTTTCATTTTTTACAGATGGACATCCAGTTTTGCCAGCCCCATTTACTGAAGAGACTGTCTCTTCCCCAAAGGGTCTCTGGCCCTTTGTTGAAGATTAGCTGACCATACGTGGATGGATTTACGTCTGGGTTCTCAATTCTGTTGCACTGATCTATGTGTCTGTTGTTGTACCAGTACCACGCTGTTTTGACTACCATGGCTGAATGGTATGTTCTGAGATCAGGTAATGTGAGGCCTCCTACTTTGTTCTTCAATACTGCTTTCCTTATCAGGCCTTCCTTCCTTTACATATAAAGTTGGTGATTAGTTTTTCCATCTTGGTAAAGAATGTTCCTGGCATTTGGACTGGGATTGAATTATATTTGTAGATCACTTTGGGTAGTGTTGACATTTTCACAATGATGAGTCTTCCTATCCACCACCATGGCATGTTTTTCCATTTATGTAGGTTTCTTGCTGTAGTGTTTTGTAGGTTTCTTTATACAGGTCTTTTATGTCTCTGGTTAGACTTATTCCTAAGTATTTTATCTTATGGGGGCTATTGTAAATGATACTGTTTTCCTGATTTCCTTTTCAAAGTTCTCTTTGTTGTTTATAGGAATCCAACCGATTTTTGTATGCTGATCTTGTATCCTGCTACTTTGCTGAATCCTATTACTTCTAGTAGCTTTCCTGTGGAATCCTTGGTATTTTCTATTTATAGGATCGTATCAGCTGCATATAGGAATAGTTTTACTTCTTCCTTACCAATCTGTACGCCCTTTATTTCCTTTTCTTGCCTCACTGCTCTAGCTAGGACTTTCATTACAATGTTGAATTGAGAGTAGTGATAACGGGCATTCTTGTCTAGCTCTCATTCTCAAGGCAAATGCTTTAAGTCTCTCTCCATTGAGAATAATGTTGCCTGTTGGTTTTGTATAAATGTCCTTTATTATGCTGAGGAATTTCCCTTCTATTCCTATTTTGCTGAAAGCTTTTATCAGGAATGGATGTTGGACTTTATTAAATGCCTTTTTTGCATCAACTGAGATGAGCATGTGATTCCTTTATTTATGTGGTTGATTACACTGATTGATTTTCTAATGTTGAATCGTCCTTGCATACCTGGAATGAATCCCACTTGGTTATGATACATTTTTTTTTGATATGCTATTGAATTCTATTAGCTAGAATTTTTTTTTTATTATTATTGTGCTTTAAGTGAAAGTTTACAATTCAAGTTAGTCTCTCATACAAAAATTTATATATACATTGTTATCTGACCCTTATTGCTCTCCCTATACTGTGACAGCACACTCTTCCTTTCCACCTCGGATTTCCAGTGTTCATTCAACCAGCTCCTGACTCTCTCTGCCTTCTCATCTTGCCTCTGGAGAGAAGCTGTCCATTTAGTCTCATCTATCTACTTGAAATAAAAAGCATACTCTTTACAAGTATCATTTTATGTCCCATAGTCCAGTTTAATCTTTATCTAAAGAGTCGGCCTCGGGAATGGTTTTAGTTTTGGGCTAACAGAGAGTCTAGGGGCCATGTCTCCTGGGGTCCCCCCAGTCTCAATCAAACCAGTAAGTCTGGTCTTTTTACTAGAATTTGAGTTCTGCATCCCACTTTTCTCCTGCTCCGTCAGGGACTCTCCGTTGTGTTCCCTGTTAGGGAAGTCATTGTCTATTGGTTAGAATTTTGTTGAGAATTTTTGTGCCTATGTTCATGAGGGAGATTGGTCTATAATTTTCTAGAAATGAAGTCTTGATACATGCTACAGTATGAGTGGAGCTTGAAGACATGCTGCACAAAATAAGCTAATCATGAAAAGACGAGTATTGTATGACTTCACTTATATAAAAAGACAAGAAAAGGTAAATGTAGAGACCAAAGTTTATTAGTGGTTACCAGGGGCAGGATGCAGGGGGAAAAGGAGGGCTAATGGTGATGAGAAAATCACATTAGTTAAGGGTAGGGTCACAGAGTCGATTACTGTAATTGCTGTGAATAAGTTGAACACCTGTAAAAAGTTGAATTGGCAAAAATAGTGTGGTAGGTATATTTATAACGGTGACTTAAAAAAAAAAAAAAAAAAAAGAGTAGCTGCTGAGGCCGCTTATGTACAACCAAACACCTCATGGGATTTGGTTCCTTGGTTTGGAGGTTTAGGGTCATGGTTTTATAGGACATCCCAGTTAATTGGCCTAATAACGCATTTAGTGTTTCTGTTCTGTCTCCTAGTTTGATGTGTACTGCCTGTGGTCTTCAAACTCTGCAAGCAGCCATCCCAGCCAAAACAATTGTTCTCTATTCATCTGGAGCAACCAGGCACAACAACTGGTCTCTATTCACCTAGAGCAACAGAGGAAGAAGGAGCATCAGGAATAGGAGAATATGGAATGCGTGGCTAATTGTCTCCATGAACAACTGCCTACTTTGCCATGAGACCAGAAGGACTGGACGATGTCTGGCTACCATTCCTGAACATTTTGATCAAACATTCCACAGAGGAATCCTGATCAAAAGGGGGGAAATGCAGAACAAAATTTTTAATCTTCATGGACTCCAGACTTTCTGGAGCCACGGAGGATGGATGAACCCCTGAAACTATTGCCCTGAGATAATCTTTATTTTTTTATTGTACTCTAGATGAAGGTATACAGAGCAAATTAGTTTCTCATTAAACAATTAATACACATACTGTTTTGGGACGTTGGTTGCCAACCCCATGACATGTCAACACTGTCCCCTTCTCGACCTAGGGTTCCCCATTACCAGCTTTCCTGTCCCCTTCTGCCTTCTCATCCTGGCCCCTGGGCTGGTGTACCCATTTAGTCTTGTTTTATTTCATAGGCCTGTCTAATCTTTGGCTGAAGGTTGAACCTCAGGAGTGACTTCATTACTGAGTTAAAAGGGTGTCCGGGGGCCATACTCTTGGGGTTCCTCCAGTCTCTGTCAGACCAATAAGGTTTTTTTTTTTTTTTTTTTTTTTGAGTTAGATTTTTGTTCTACATTTTTCTCCAGCTCTGTCTGGGACCCTCTATTGTGATCCCTTGTCAGAGGAGTCGGTAGGGATAGGCGGGCACTATCTAGTTGTGCTGGACTCAGTCTGGTGGAGGCTGTGTTACTTGTGGTCCATTATTCCTTTGGACTAATCTTTCTCTTGTGTCTTTGGTTTTCTTCATTCTTCCTTGCTTCAGACGGGGTGAGACCAGTGGAGTATCTTAGATGGCCGCTCTGAGATAATCTTTAACTCTTAAGCCAAAATTATCCCCTGAAGTCATCTTAAAACCAAACAATAGTTTAGCTTAACTAATAAAAAAGGTCTGCCTTAAGCATTATGCTCTTTTAAGAACTATTTATATGGGATCAAACTGACAACAGCAACTTGGAAGACTAGACAGAAAGCTCAGGGGCAGGAGTTTATGTTAAAGGAGGAAAAACTCAGAAAAGGAGGGTGAGAAGGGCTGCACAACTCAAAGAACATAATCAATGTTACTAAACTGTACATGTAGAAACTGTTTAATTGGTGTATGTTTTGCTGTGTATATTCTCAACAACAAAATTAATAAAATTTAGACAAAAAATTATTGGAAACACAAAAACTAACACATAAGTATGGTGGCAACCAAAGTTCCTACAAAATAAATGCAGCATACCACCAAGCGAAATGAAGCTGAGCTTTTCAGATCCACACCTTAGCCAAACTTTAAAAACATACTGATGAGTCAAAAGCACCATGATAGTACTTTCACATGTTATCTCATTTAATGTCCACAGGAACCCAGTAAAGTATCTACAGTTTAACCCGTTGCCGTCGAGTCAATTCCGACTCATAGCAACCCTATGGGAGTAGAACTGCTCCACAGGGTTTTCTAGGCTGTAATCTTTACAGGTGTAGATCACCAGATCTATTCTGCCTCTAGTGGGTTCGAACCAACCTTTTGGTTAGCATTTGAGCACTTAACTGTTGCATACTGTTTACAGATAAAAAATTTAGTCTCAGAGACATTGTGTTACCTTAAGTCATTCCCATAAGCATTAGTAGTTGCATTGGTTATTATCTTTTGCCAGTACCCTCTCCCCCAGATACTCTTCTGCCCCATTCTGTGTCCAAGGAGGCTAACCCCCACAGATGCACCTTCTGAATTTCAGTACTGTCTGTCACTGGCAGAAGATCAGAAGGCAGGGAAAGGCTAGATTATGTCTTCCCAGCTCCCTCCCTCCTTTTAGGCACATTTTCTGGCAGAAGATGTGCCCCTTCATCGTATGGCTCCTATCAGGCAGCTTCTTCTCCACATCACTCTCTCTCATCAGGCTCCAATAACACCATATTTTCTTTGCCCCTTCAGGTTTCCCTCTATTACTACTGTCAACATCTCTTGTGGGTTCCCTTAATCCGTGCTACCTCTGAAGCCCATTCATTAAAGTCTCTTGAACCATCCGAGTTGGATTCTGTTTCCTTCCAGAACCTTGACTGATCTAGTAGTGTGCCAGGTGTTTTTAACACAGGCCTTCTGACTCTAAAGTAGATAGATACTCTTAACACACTGCCAATGAGAGAGCTTTTACTACAATTCTGTACGAGTTATGAGAAGAGGGTAAATAAAGCAAAGAAACTGCTAGGAATCCATAAATAAAATGGGCAGAGAAAAAAAGAAATAACTAGAATATTTTATGTACACCAGACATTAATATAGTGTGGATAGAAGTATTTAAAAACATTCCACAATTCTAGTATCAAAACAGAATGAAAACTGGGTTTAGAATAAATCCAAATACAAACTGAACTTACACCTCATTCTTTCAAAAATAAGTATGAGCTAAGGGCATCAACTAGCGTTCAGCACTGAGCTAGTGTTCCATACAAACCCCATACTGTACATAAGGTATGCGTGTAAGACTAGTTTAGACTAAGGGAACACTGGTTTAGAAAATACTATAACACTTGCTTATCATTAAATATCTGTACATACCAATCATTAAAATCACCACCGAGCTAATAGTTATTCATGAAAATGAAAGGAAAGAAGTGCTTGGCTAAATGTAAAGTGAAAAGTTTGTTGTAAAATATCTTGGATAACTTTAATACAGGAACCAAAAGTGTCATAATATAAAACACTTGGCCACATTTTTAATTTCCTCTCCATTCTGATCTGTAGGAGTTCAAGACAAGTCTGATATATGTTGTATTTCTATCCTCTGACCAGATACTGATGAGCAGCAAAAAGGAAAGCAGCAGGATCAAAGCAAAGAGACTGTCATCTCATCAGTTCCTAAATTAATGAGAGGTAACAGCACAGTTTTCTTACATTAACTTTCCCGCTCTAGCAAGACTACGGTCATCAGTTACATACCAACCTAAACCAAACCTGTTGCTGTGGAGTCAATTTCGACTCACAGCAACCCTACAGGACAGAGGAGAACTGCCCCACAGGGTTTCCAAGGAGCGCCTGGTGGATTCCAACTGCTGGCCTTCTGGTTAGCAGCCAACCTCTTAACCACTGTGCCACCAGGGCTCCTACAGACACATAAATATTTTATTGAGAGCTTTATGGTTAGTAAATCTTAAACGAGATTCAAGAAAAGAGATACAAAGACATTAGGCAAAACTCCAAGATGATTAACTCCTCTGGCCTATTATTCTCTTCTGGGTACAATCTGAATAGAGTTATCAGTAAAGACTTAGAAAATTTTTGTTCTACAAAAGATATTCTGGAAATGGTATTTTTATGGTATTTGATGTCTATACCAACTGAATTCTTCTAAACACATCTCCATTCCTCTCCGACTCCTCTATCTCCCTACAAAAACTCCTCTGAATTTTTATTTCATGTCCTAGAAAACCTACATTCTCTCAGACATTTTGTATTTGCTAATAAATTCAACCAGACATTCTTGTTTTACAGATTTTTTTCAATGTATTTTCTAACATTTCTACACTGTAGAATCTATGGTGAACACAAATTGTTTTGTTTGTATGCTTGCTTTTAGAAGGTTATGGGACCTCTTTAACAAGTCAAGAGCCTTTTTTGTTGTTTCTAAGAGGTTTCCCCAGATTCATACAACAAAAACCAGGACCGGGATAAAAACCCAGTATTCTGAAGCCCAAATGGGTTAGTGCTCATTGTTAATAAGGCTAGTTAGTGTCTCTTGCAGAGACAGCATGGTACTGCTCATTTCTGCTATATCACAGTCTCTCCAAGAGTCCACGTCTTTTGAAAATTGTGTTTAATTAGCAAACACTGCTTCCTAAATATTTTACTATAATAGCATCCAATCTCTCATTATATAAAACACTGCAGAACAGCACCACCCAAAGAAACTTTCGGTAATGATAGAAATGTTCTATATATATGTGTCCAATACAGTAAAGCCTAACTTTTCTTCCCTGCTTATTTCACATGCTAATAGCTGCTGTTTCCGTTTCAAAAACTTTTTGTTAACCCCAAAAGGTATAAAAAATGCTTCCAAAATTGCAAAGTACCACATTAAATATAAAATATTTTTTTCAAAAACTTGTCTCTCACAACAATCCCTTTCTCCATTTTCTCAGTCAAACCTCTAAATAGCCATATATGTTCTGTCATATAACATGTTATAACATCCCTATTAGCTGTAATAGTACTATAACCCAAACTCAAACCAAACCCTATGCAGTAAAGTCAATTCCAACTCACAGCAACTCTAGGTGTTACAGAGCAGAACTGTTCCATGGGGTTTTCTTGGCTGCAATCTTTATGGAAGCAAGTTGCCATGCCTTTCTTCCACGGGGAGGCTGGGTGGATTTGAACTGCCAATCTTTAGGTTAGTACCATAAAACCAAACCAAATCGCTGCCATCAAGTGAATTCCGACTCATAGTGACCCTACAGGACAGAGTAGAACTGCCCCATAAGGTTTCTAAGGAGTAGCTGCTGGATTGGAACTGCTGACCTTTTGGTTAGTAGCGTAGCTCGCTGTGGCTCTCAACCACTGCACCACCAGGGTTCCGGCTGGTACTATAAGCCTCTTAAATTCATCTTCTTGTTTCCAGTCTTCCTCTACCCCATCTAATCCATTCCATTAGACTCAAAACACTGCTCCTGAAGTGACATCAGTGAATGGTGGAGCATACAGCTCCAACCACATGTCTCCTCAAAGAACTTTAAACAAAGCAGAAAATGTAAGAACTAACTTTGTTACAACTGTTGAAAAGAAGCAAAGAATTATAGCAACTAAAAGAACACTGAATCAAAAAAAAGAAAACTTAGAAATACTAGGAAAGCTTTGCGGCCTTTTTACTTGATTTTGCCCCAAGCCCCATTCCTGGCTCAGTAGCAATCTTGAAGACAGCAGCCTACACTTCCAGTGGGGGACGCTTGTCCCTGGTTCCAGAGGAAGCAGAAAAGACCTTATTCAATACAAGTGATTGTGGATCTCTTTTAACCTGTCCAGAAGCTATCAGAAGGACTGACAGAACGTGCTCATCTATGTTTTGCCTAACTTGGAATTCACCCAGGCTGGAAAAGCAGTGGGCAATGCTTGACTCTTAAAAGCAGCAAGAGAGAAGTAATTCATGTACATGGGGTCCACAAAAAGACTTAAAAACTCCATTGCTGTAGACTGGATCCTGACACATAGCAACCCTACAGGGCAGAAGAGAACTGCCCCCATAGGGTTTCTAAGCTGTGGCTGGTGGATTCAAACTGCTGACCTTTTGGTTAGCAGCCAAGTTCTTAACCACTGCACCACCAGGACTCCACAATAAGATTAATAGCCAATTTTTTAAAGGCAGTGGGATGACATATTAAAGTAATGAAAGAAAAAACATCAACCAAGAATTCTGCATCATTCAAAAATGAGGAAGAAGTTAAAACACTCCTAGGTCCCTATGAATCGGTTAGACAAACAAAAGCCACTAGACCTGCCCTTCAAGAAATGCTAAAGGGGATCCTTTAGGTAGAAATAAAAGGACACTAGCAGTAACTGAAAGCCATATGAATAAATAAAGATCTACAGTAAAAGTAACTACATGGGTAAGTATAAAAGCCAGTATAATTGTATTCTTGGTTTGTAACTGTGTTTTTTACTTCCTATAGAATTTAAAAGACAAATGCATAAAAAATAAGTCTAAATTAATGGGCACACAACATATAAAGATATGATCTGTGACAACAACACTCTACAAAGAGGGAAGATGGAAGATGGAACTGGAAGGAGCAGAGTTTTGTATGCTATTGAAGTTAAAATGGGTATCAATTAAAACTAGGTGGTTACAAATTTAGAATAGTAAATGTAATCCCCATGGTAACCACAAAGAAACAGCCAAAAAATATACACTCAAGTAAACAAACAAGAAGGGAAGCAAAACAGTTTACTACCAAAAAAAAAAAACCAAAAACTAAACACAAAAAGGTAAGTAATGGAGGAAATAAGGGACAAAAAAATGTATAAGACATGAAGAAAACAGAGAAATGGCAGAAGCAAGTGGTTCCTTATTGGTAATTACTTTAAATGTAAATGGATTAACCTCTCCAATCAAAAGGCAAAGATTGGCAAAATAAATAATTTTTTTAAGAAGCCATGATCCAACTATATGTATCCAGAAGAGACTCATTTTAGATCCAAAGACATAAATGGGTTGAAAGTGAAAGGACAGAAAAGATACTCCATGAAAAAAGTAACCAACAAGGGCAGGTGTGGTTGTACAAATAATGGGGAAAAAAAATAGATTTTAAGTCAAAACTGTTACAAGACACAAAGACTATACACTGAGACAATAACAATTATACACATATATACACCAAACAACGGAGCTCCAAAACATACGAAGCAGAAGTTCACAGAATTGAAGGGAGAACAGAGAATTTCTACAACAGTAAGTGCAGACTTCAATACATTAGTTTCAACAATGGATACAACAACTAGACAGAAGATTAATAAGGAAACAGGGAACTTGAACACCAGTATAAACCAACTCTACCTAATAGACACATATAGAACACTACCTGAAAACAACCAAATGCCCATTCTTCTGAGGTGAACATGAATATTCTCCAGGACAGACCATATGTTATGCCACAGAACAAGTCTCAAATTTTAAAAAGTTAAAATCATACAACTTATTTTCTTTGACCTCAATGGAATGAAGCTGGAAATCATTAAAAGAAGGAAAACCAGAAAATTCACGAATATGTGGAAATTAAACACCACACTCTCAATCACAAGGGAGAAAATCAACAAGGAAATCAGAAAATACTTAGAGATGAATAAAATACTTACAGATGAAAGCACAACATAAAAAAACTTATACTCAGAGGGAAAGTTATAACTGTAATCACCTACATATAAAAAGAAGGAAAATCCCAAATCAATATCCTAGGTTTTACACCTTGAGGAATTAGAAAAAGAGAACACTAAACCCAAAGCTAGTAGAAGGAAGGAAAATAAGACTAAAGACAAATGAAATACAGAACAAAAAAATAGAATTAATGAAACCAAAAGTTAGTTCTTTGAAAACATCAACAAAACTGACAAACCTTTAGCTAATCTACAGGGTCGCTATGAGTAGGAATCGACTTGACGGCAACGGGTTTGGTTTTTTGGGGGGTTTTTAAGCTCAGCTAGCCTAACAAAGAAAAAGAGAGACACCACGAATAACTAAAATCAGAAATAAAAGTGGTGACATTACTACTGACCTTACAGAAATAAAAGGTATTATAAGCAAATACTACGAATAATTGTATGACAACAAATTAGATAATCTAGAAGAAACAAATTACTAGAAATACACAAATTACCTAAACTGACTCAAGAAGAAACAGGAATTCTCAACAGACCAATAACAAGTGAAGAGACTGGATCAGTAATTAAAATCTCTCAACAAATAAAAGTCCAGGACCAGATGGCTTCACTAGTGAATTCCACCAAACACTGAAAGAAGAATTAACACCAATCCTTCTCAAACTTTTTCCAAAAATAGAAGATGGAGAACACTTCCTAACTTGTAGGACACCGTGGAGATTCGGAAGGCTGTTGGAAGTTTGATAGAGATTGCACTGAATCTTTATTTTGCTCTGGGTAGTACCGACCTCTTAACAATATTGTCTTCCAATTCATGAGCGTGGATGTCTTTTAATTTATTTAGATTTTTTAACTTTATTTCAGCGATGTTCTGTAGTTTTCAGTATACAAGTCCTTCACTTCTTTGGTAAAATTTATTCCTAATTATTTTATCCTTTTTGATGGTATTGTAAATGTAATTGTAACCATGAATACAGCACCTTCCTGAGTTCTGTGAGTCATTCTAGCAAATTACCAAACCCAAGGGAGCAGTGGGAGCCAGGAGGTGAGAAGTAAGCAGGGACATGACAATCTCCGAGCTTATGGCTGGCCTTCTGAAGAGGTAGTAGGGAGCACCCAAACTGTAGCCATCAGGTCAGAAGTGAAGGTGTCACGGGGACCTCCAAGCTTGCAACTGGTGTGTGAAGTCTTGGGCAGACTTGGCCGTCTGCAGCATTGTGCCCTTTAGCTTGTGAGATCTGGTTTGTCTCTGGTGGTTAGGGTCAGAGAAAGAAGTACTGCATTTGCAGTTGATGTCAAAACAGAACTGAAAGTGGGTTGACTGAGACTCATTTCAGTGCCAAGTCCACTCCATGGAGAAAGAATAGTCTCTTGAACAAACAGTGCTAGACAACAGGATTTCCACATGTAAAAGAATGAAGTTGGACCCATACCTCATACTATATACAAAAATTAACTCAAAATGAATCAACAACCTAAGTACAAGAACTAAAACCATAAAACTCCAAGACGTTAGCAAAATTAAAAACATTATGCATCAAAACATATTATCAAGAAAGTTAAAAAATAAGCTACAGTATGGGATAAAATATTTGAAAATAATATATTTGATAAGGACTTACTACCCAGAATACATAAAGAACTCCTAAAACTCAACAACAAAAGAAAAACAACCCAGTTTAAAAATAGGCAAAGGACTTGAGTAGACATTTCTCAAAAAAAGATTACAAATAGGCAATAAACACAATAAAAGATGCTCAACATTGATCATTCAGGAAAAGCAAATCAAGAACACAATGAGCTATAACTTCACCCCATTAAGGCAGCCATTATTTAAAAAAAGAAGGAAAACAACAAACATTGGCAAGGATGCAGAGAAACTGGAACTCCTATTTTTTCTGGTGGGAATGTAAACATGATGCAGCCATTATGGAAAACAGTCTGGCAGTTTCTCAAAAAGTTAAACACAGAATTAATATGACTCAACAATTCCAACTCGAAGTACTTATCAAAAATAATTGAAAACAGGTACTCAAAACACATACCTATATGCCAATGTTCACTGCAGCATTATTCATAATAGACAGAAGGTGGAAACAACCCAAACGCTCAACAGATGAATGGCTAAACAAAATGTGGTATATACATACAATGGAATACTACTCAGCCATAGAGAAAGTTCTGATACATGATATGATACAGATGAACCTTGAAAACATTACTGTGAGTGAAAGAAGGCAGACACAAAAGGATATTGTTTTATATACAGACTAGACTTGACAAATTCTGAAAACAAAGTAAATTATAGGTTACCAGGGGCTGGGGTGGCACAGTGGTTAAGCGCTCAGCAGCAAACCAAAAGGTTGGCAATTCGAACCCATCAGCTGCTCTGCAGAAGAAAGATGTGGCAGTCTGTTTCTGTAAAGATTTGTAGCCTTTAGAAACCTGATGGGGCAATTCTACTCTGTCCTATGGGGTCGTCCATTCAACAGCAATGGTTTTATGGGAAGAGGAGCAAATGAGGAGTTACTGCTTAATGTATACCAGTTTCCTATTTGGGGTGATGAAAAAGTTTTAGAAATTTATAGTAGTGATGGCTGAATGTAATTAATGCCACTAAATTGTACACTTAAAAATAGTTAAAATGGCTAATTGTATGTTGTATATATTTTACGACAATTATAAAAAATAAGTTTCCATTATGTCCACCAAATCAAGGAAGAAAAAAAAACAAACCCGTTGCCGTCGAGTCAATTCCGACTCACAGCAACCCTATAAGACAGAGTATAACTGCCCCATGGGGTTTCCAAGGAGCAGATGGTGGATTCAAACTGCTGACCTTCTGGACAGCAGCCATAGCTCTTAACCACTGAGCAATCAGGGCTCCAACCATGTCCACCAACTTAAAAAAAAAAAAAAAACCTGCCGTCGAGTCGATTGGGGCTCATACCTCAAATTAAGTCATGAAAGTGAATAGATCTTGCTCTAAAGATTTGCTTTCTGCCATCTTCTAGCTTTAATTTTCACCATCTTTACCCATTTAGCCAGGCTAGAAAGCGTCCCAGTTTCCTGGTACCCACTCTATATCCTATCAATGGTCACATTTTATTGATTCTGACTCTATAATCCCTCACATGAATACCCTTTTATTAGTTTCCTATTGCTGCTGTAACGAATTACCTCAAACTTAGTAGCTTTAAAGAACATAAATTTATTCTCTTACAGTCCTGGAGGTCGTAAGTACAAAATGAATCTCAGCGGGATAAAATCAAGCTGTCACCACGGCTTATTCCTACTGGAGATCTTGGGAATAGTATCTTTTCTGCCTTTTCCAGTTTCATTCCAGTTTTTAGAGGCTGTTGGCATTCCCTGGATCTTGGTCCTGCATCACTCCAACCTCTGCTTTCACATTTCCGCTAACCTTCTACTTCTGTCATCACACTGTCCTCTCCAACGCCAGTCCATCTACAGCCCTTTTATAAAGACCCCTGTGATTACAAAGGACTCATCCAATAATCCAGGATAATCTCCCTATCTCAAGATGCTTAATTTAATAACATCTGTTGTTGTTATATGCCATCGAGGTGGTTCCAACTCATAGCAACTGTCTGCACAACCGAACAAAACACTGCCCAGTCCTGCCTCATTCTCACAACTTTGCTATGCTTAAGCCCGCTGTTGCAACCACTGTGTCAATCGAGGGTCGTCTTCTTTTTTGCTGACCCTCTACCTTACCGAGCATGATGTCCTTCTCGAGGGACTGGTAACACGTCCACAGTGCTTGAGATGAAGTCTCGCCATCCTCACTTCTAAGGAGCATTCTGGGCTGTACTTCTTCCAAGACACACTTGTTCATTCTTCTGGCAGTCCATGGTCTATTCAATATTCTTCACCAACACCATAATTCAAAGGTGTCAATTCTTCTTCGGTCTTCCTTATCCATTGCCCAGCTTTCCTATGCACGTGAGGCAACTGAAAATACCATGGGTTGGGTCAGGCGCACCTTAGTCCTCAAACTAACACCTTTGCTTTTCAACACTTTGAAGAGATCTTTTGCAGCAGGTTTGCTCAATGTAATACGTTGTTTGATTTCTTGACTGCTGCTTCTGTGGACGTTAATTGTGGATCGAAGTAAAATGAAGTCCCTGACAACTTCAATATTTTGTTTATCATCATGTTGCTTATTGGTACAGTTGTGAGCATTTCTGTTTTCTTTATGTTGAGGTGTAATTCATACTGAAAGCTGTGTAGTCTTTGATCTTCATCAGTCAGTGCTTCAAGTTCTCTTTGCTTTCAGCAAGCAGGGGGTGTCACCTACATATCACAGGTTGTTAATGTGTTTTCCTCCAATCCTGATGCCACGTTTCTCTTCATACAGTCCAGCATCTTGGATTATTTGCTCAGCATACAGACTGAGTATGGTGACACGATACAATCCTGACACACATCTTTCCTGACTTTAAACCACACAGTATCCCCTTCTTCTGTTCAAACGACTGCCTCCTGAGCTATATTACAAGCTCCTCATGAGCACAATTAAGTGTTCTAGAATTCCCATTCTTTGCCGTGTTATCCATAATTTGTTACAATGCACACAGTCAAATGCCTTTGCATAGTCAATAAAACACAGGTAAACATCTTTCTGGTGTTCTCTGCTATCATCCAAGATCCATCTGACATCAACAGTGATATCCCTCGTTCCACATCCTCTTCTGAATCCAGCTTGAATTTCTGGCAGTTCCTTGTCGAGGCTGCAACCGTTTTTGAATTATCTTCAGCAAGATTCTGCTTGCATGTGATATTAATGATACTGTCCGATAATTTCCACATTCTATTGGATCACCTTTCTTTGGAATGAGCACAAATATGGATCTCTTCCAGTCGGTTGACCAGGTAGCTGTCTTCCAAATATCTTAGCATAGACCAGTGAGCACCTCCAGTGCTGCATCCATTTGCTGAAACATCTCAATTGGTATTCCACCAATTCCTGGAGCTTTGTGTTTTGCCAATACCTTTGGTGCAGCTTAGACTTCTTCCTTCAGCACCATCAGTTCTTGATCATATGCTACCTCCTGAAATGGTTGAACGTGGACAATTATATTTGATACAGTAACTATGTGTATTCCTTCCATCTTCTTTTGATACTTCCTACATCGTTCAATATTTTGCCCACGGAATCCTTCAACATTGCAACTCGAGGTTTGAATTTTTCTTCAGTTGTTTCAGCTTGAGAAATGCTCAACATGTTCTTTCCTTTTGGTTTTCTAACTCCTGGTTTTTGCACATTTCATAGTAATACTTTACTTTGTCTTCTCCAGCTGCCCTTTGACATCTTCTGTTCAGCTCTTTTACTTCATTTCTATCATTCACTTTAGCTACCTGACATTCAAGAGCAAATTTCAGAGTCTCTTCTGACATTCTGGTCTTTTCTTTCTTTCCTCTTAATGACTTTTTGCTTTCTTCATGTATGATGTCCTTGATGTCATCCCACAACTTGTCTGGTCTTCGGTCATTAGTATTCAATGTGTCAAATCTATTTTTGAGATGGTCTCCAAATTCAGCTGGGATACTCAATGTTGTATTTTGGTTCTCGTGGACTTGTTTTAATTTTCTTCAACTTCAACTTGAACGTGTATACAGCAATTGACGGTCCATTTCGCAGTCGGCCCCTGGCCTTGTTCTGACTGATGATATCGAGCATTTCTATCGTCTCTTTCCACAGATGTAGTCAATTTGATTCCTGTGTTTTCCATCTGGCAAAGTGCAAGTGTATACCAAACCCAAAACCAAATCCACTGCTGTCCAGTCAATTCCAACTCACAGCAAGCCTATAGGACAGAGTAGAACTGCCCCCATAGGGTTTCCAAGGCTATAAATCCTTACGGAAACAGACTGCCACATCTTTCTCTTGCAGAGCAGCTGGTGGGTTCAAACTGCTGACTTTTTGGTTAGCAGCAAAGCGCTTTAACTACTGTGCCACGAGGGCTGTTCTCTACATGTATAGTCGCCATTTACACTGTTGGCAAAAGGTATTTACAATGAATGAATCATTGGTCTTGTAAGATTCTATCATGCGATCTCCAGCATCGTTTCTATCACCAAAGCCTTATTTTCCAACTACTGAGCTTTCTTCTTTGTTTCCAACTTTCACATCCCAATCACCAGTAATTATCAATGCATTCTGACTGCAGAAGTTGGTAAAAATCTCCAATTTCCTCATCTTTGGCATTAGTGGTCTGTGTGTAAATTTAAGTAACAGTCGTATTAACTGGTCTTCTTTGTAGGCGTATGTATATTATTGTACTTCAGGATAGATCTTGAAATGTTCTTTTTTTGACACGAACACAACACCATTCCTCTTCAAGTTTTCATTCCCGGCATAGTAGACCATGATTGTCCGATTCAAAATGGTCAATTCCAGTCCATTTCAGCTCACTAATGCCTAGGATATTGATCTTTATGCATTCCATTTCATTTCTGATGATTTCCAATTCTCCTAGATTCATACTTCATACATGCCACGTTCTGATTATTAATGGATGTTTACAGCTGTTTCTTCTCATTTTAAGTTGTGCATCAGTAATGAAGGTCCCAAAAGCTTGACTCCATCCACATCGTTAAGGTCTACTCTACTTTGAGGAGGCAGCTCCTCCCCCGTCGTCTTTTGAATGCCTTCCAACCTGAGCAGCTCATCTTCTGGCACTATTCCGCTATTTGTAAGGTTTTCACCAGCCAATTTTTTCAGAAGTAGACCGCCAGGTCCTCCTCCTTCCTAGACTGTCTTAGTCTAGAAGCTCCACTGAAACCTTTCCACCATAGGTGACCCTGCTGGTATTTGAAATACTGGTGGCATACCTTCCAGCATCACAGCAACGTGAAAGACACCACACTAAGAAAAACTGACAAACAAGTGGTGATAATTATGTCTACAAAGTCCTATTCACCATGTAAAGTAACATATTCACAGGTTCCAGGGATCAGGATGTGGACATTTCAGGAGATCATTATTCAGCCTACTATATCCTCCATTTCATTCTCACTGCCACTGTTTTATTTCAGATCTAATTACTTACCCCCTAGACTGCCATAACCATTTTAAAAACAACTAATCTCTTTATATATAGTCTCTGCTTGCTCCAATTATTCCTACAGACACTATCTCCAAACTAATCCTTACTTTTCAGTGATTATTCCAAAAAAACCAAACCAAACCAAACCCGTTGCCTCAAGTCAAATTCCAACCCCACAGGACAGAGGAGAACCTGCCCCACTGGGTTTACAAGGCTGTGAATCTTTAAAGAAGTAGACTGCTGTATCTTTCTATGGTGAAGCCACTCTTGTTTAGCAGCTAAACAGTTAACTATTTCACCACCAGGGCTCCTCTTCAGTGATTATTACATGTCCCAAATTCACTCACTTTCCTACTGTGCTTAGCAGCTATCCCAAACCTTTACAACTTTTCTTCAAACACACAACCCCACTCCCAATGCATTCTCTTGACGTAACTTTACTTCCTATTTTACAGAAAAAAAAACAAAGGCTATCAAGCATGTCTCCTGCATGCAAACTTCATCTGCATCTCCATCTACCCTACATTCTACCTCATCTCAGAGAGGAATTACTCCTCTTCCTGTCCAAGGCTATCTCCTCTATAATGATACCAGTCTTATACTTGCTAGATCCTTACTTCACAAACTGTGGTCCACGGACTGGTAAAAAAAACATCAGTTATCACCTAGAAGCTTTTCAGAAATGTTGTATCTCAGGCCTGAACTCAGACCTACTGAATCAGAAATCTGCATTTTAACAAGATCCTCATTAATATCTGAGATGCTCTATGCTAGACTCCTCTATGGCTATGACTGGCTTACTCCTATTACTTGTGACTTCAACCCTTTGGTGTCCATTTGGCCTTCCCCCTCAAGGAACAAATAACTCAAGTCTCTAAAATCTTTAAAAACAGGCAAGAAAATAAAACCAACGCCAAGCAAATGATGTTAACTTGATACTGTATCTTTATCTTTCCTCCAGTTACAGCCAAATTCTCATCCCCTAATATACCTCTCTCCCTTAGTTATCTAGTGCTACTATAAAAAAAAAATACCATAAGCGGATGGTTTTAACAAACAGAAATGTATTCTCTCACAGTTTAGGAAGCTAAAAGTTCAAATTCAGGACACCAGCTCGGCGGGGGTGGGGGTGGGGGCTTTCTCTTTCTGTCAGCTCTAGGGGAAGGTCCTTGTCATCAATATTCTCCTGGTCTAGGAGCTTCTCAGCACAGGGACCCTGGGTCTAAAGGACCGGGCTCTTCTTGCTTGGTAGTAATGAGGTCCCTTCTCCTCTCAGTTCGCTTCTCTTTTGTATCTCAAAAGAGACTGACTCAAGATATAATCTAATCCTGAAGATTGAGTCCTGCCTCATTAACGTAACTGCCTCTAATCCTGCCTCATCAACTTCATAGAGGTTAGGACTTACAACACATAGGATAATCACATTGGATCACAAACTAGTGGACAACCACACAATACCGGGAATCATGGCCTAGCCAAGTTGACACACATTTGGGGGGGACACAACTGAATCCATAACACCCTCAAACCACTACAATCTGGCTTAAGTACTCACTAAAATTACTGACACTGAGGCGACCAATGACCTTCCTTTCAAAAAAAAAAGAGAAGGAACATAACAATGTCTATGACAAACCACTTCCTAATCACTTCCATCACCTTTCCTTTTAATTATTTTTTTCCTTTTGTGGCTGTTTCTCAGCACCCTCTGAGGTTCCTCCTCACTATAATTCTCTCACAACAACTTAATTCATGCTTACATATGGCTTAAATGATCACCTAAATGTTACTGACCTCCCCTAAAATCATCCTCCTTCCTACTATTCTACATGCATCTTAGGCACAACACAGCCCAAACTACAGAACTTCCTCTCCAAATCTACCTCCCTTCTCCTTAAATATACCCTATTCTCAGGCAATGGCACCTACCAAAATAGCAGAAACCCAAAGTTATTCTATATTCTACATGATCCCTTATCTCCCTTCACCCACATCCAACTGGTTTCTAAGTCCTGCCAATTATACACCTTAAGCATCTCCAAGTTTTCCAGGCTCTTTATCCCCATAGCTACTATTTCATATTAGGTCCCAAATCATCTCTCACTTGGTCCAGTTCAATATTATCCCTACCAGGCTCCCCACCTTGAGTCTCCATCCCTTCCAATATACATTCCATACCGTCACCTGAATATCTTTCGGTTACCTCACCAACAAATTTCTTCAGCCTTGCACTGCATACAAAGCCCTTATCCAGTCATCCCAAAATACATGAAGTGCCATGCCTAGCTAGAATGCTTCTCTCACATTCCTCTCTTCCCCTCCTTTCATCTACTAAGCAAAGACATACTTCGTATTTCAGCACGGTGTCTACCACTTCTATAAAGTCCTCCCTTATTATGCCAGGAGTTGGAGGTGTTTCTTGTCCTGTAATCCTACCACACTTGGTTTATCTCATTAGAATAATAATTAGATAACAATCTGTTTTCCTCAACTAAACTAAGACCACTGCATCTTTGTATCCCTGATTTCTAGCACAATGCCTGCCAATGGCAGACGTGCAATAAATATTTACAAAATTAAGTATACTGCTGACAGTATTACTATTTCTATAATTCACTTTATTTAGCCTGGTATCAAGGTGCTACATGATTTGTCTGGTCCTAACTTACTTTCCCTAATCAAGTCCTGAATTTGCCCAATATCCTAAGCCATCACTCCCACAGATTCGCCTACTGAGAATATCCTCTTCCCCTCCATCTTCTGTTGAAGTACTACTCGTCGTTCAAGACCTAGTTCAAGTGCCTTTCCTTCTTCATAAAGGCTTACTACCAACTCCAAGCAACAAGCAAGCTCTCCTTTCTCTGAACCTCCGTAGTGCTGTATGTTCACCATTCTTATGATCTTTATCATTCTTAACATTATATTATAGATATTTACCACATCTTCTAATAGACAATATCCTTTTTAAAGAGCTGAAACCAGGTCTAATTCATTTTTGTACCTCTCCACTGCCCTGAGCGTAGTACCACACAGATAATAATCTTTTACTGAATGACAAACATACTACATTGAGCCTCACACTTTACATAACAGTTGTATATGCATTATTCATTTGATTCTTTGATCTTTATGGCAACCAAGGTGTAGCAAAAGCAACTACATCAATTCTCAACAGGTGGGGAAACTAAGATAAAGATTAATAAATTTATGTAGAAACCAAGACCTATGAGGTCAATACCCAAGCCCAAGTCCTCCAATTCAAAGCAAGGCACTATTTCTACCATATCATACTACCTCCTTACCCTGTGTCTTCGTCATCTAGTGCTGCTATAACAGAAATACCCCACGTGGATGGCTTTAACGAAGAGAAGTTTATTCTCTCACAGTCCAGTAGGCTACAAGTCCAAATTCAAGGCATCAGCTCCAAGGGAACACTTTATCTGTCGGCTGTGGAGGAAGGTCCATGTCATCAATCTTCCCTTGGTCTGACAGCTTCTCTGCACAGGAACCTCAGATCCAAAGGACATACTCTGCTCCCGGCACTGCTTTCTTAGTGATATGAGGTTCCCATGTGTCTCTGCTTGCTTCTCTCTTTTATATCTCAAAAGAGATTGGCTTAAGACACTATCCATTCTTGTATACCTCATCAATATAACTGCTGCTAATCCATCTTATTAGATCATAGTGACCGAATTTACAATACATAAGGAAATCACATTAGATTACAAAATGGTACACAATTATACAACACTGGGAATACCCAGCCAAGCTGCCAGATATTTTTTGGGGACACAATTCAATCCATGACACCCTGCATTTAATTCTTATTTATCTCTTACAGATTTGGTTCAAGTCTCATCTCCTCAGTAACCTCATTTACGGAAATCACATAGCACTTGTCGCATACTGACTTGTATTTTGTCTTTGTCTTTTAAAAACATAAACTGAATCATGCCATGCCTTTGCCTAAAACTCTGCCATGGCTTCTCAATGCATTCAGAATAAAAACCAACCTCCTTACTGTAACCCACAAGACTCAAAATGCTTATTCCATCTTTACCACACCGCCCTTCACTCAATAGGCTTCCGTCACACTGGTCTCTTTTCTGATTCTTCAAAAGGTCAAGATTCTTCCTAACTTGGTGCTCTACCACATATCGTTCTTTTCCTGAAATACTTAAATCATCACAGGTCTCCATTCAATTATCAATTCCATAGTGAGACCTTCCCTTGCCATAAATATAAATCAGCACCTATTCCTCTCCTCCGTCACTGTCTTGCTTATCACTGCATCACGCCGGTGCTCAAAACTGTTGTCTCGCATGCAATAAGGGGCCAAAAGATATTTATTGAATTGATGAATGAAAGGGCTTAAGAATAGGCTATCTACCTCTCTAATGCCAACAAATACTAGCAAAATGCTTCGAAAATAACTAGCCCAATGCTGATTAACTAACTGGTATAGGTTCACTGATGAAATTCTACTTAAATTAAAAATATAACATATAGTTAACTGGCTTGCTAATATTAACACTGAGCTGAATTTATTATCTTTATCAACAACCAAACATTTTATATCTCTCATCCTATAATAATTTAATGAGCAAAACTAATTTTTCTAAGGTAATATTATATTAATTCCTTACTTTTAAAATCCAAAGGGTTTTTCTGATTAGAAAAATAATACAGTCACAGAAGAAATACAAATGGCCAACAAAGAATCAAAATGCTCCCTCTCTCTGGTAATCAAAATAAAACAATGTCAAGTTTGTATCCATCAGACTGGCAAAAATAGGAATTTAGAAAATATCAAGTACTGGGAAAATGCAGAGAAATAGTCACTCACATAATCATTAGAGGAAATATAAAATTGTGAAGCCTTTTATAAGGCAATTTGGTAGTTCCTACCAAATGCCTTTATGTTATTATGGATAATACCACAAAAAATGGGAACTCTAGAACATTTAATTGTGCTCAGGCAGAATCTGTACATGGATCAAGAGGCAGTCGTTTGAACAGAACAAGGGGATACAGCGTGGCTTAAATACAGGAAAAGGTGTGTGTCAGGGTTGTATCCATTCACTTCACTTATTCAATCTGTACGCTAAGCAAATAATCCGAGAAACTGGACCATATGAAGAACATAGCATCAGGACTGGAGGAAGACTCACTAACAATCTTCAGTATGCAGACGACAGGTACTTGCTTGCCAAAAATGAAGACAACTTGAAGCTGATTCTAAAATTCCTATGGAAATGCCAATGTACCCAAATAACAAAAAAAAAAAGAAAAAAAGAAAAAAATTTGGGATAAAAACAAAACAAAGTTGCAGAACTCACACTTCCTGATTTCAAAACTTTCTACAAAGCTGGTGTAATCAAGACTGTGTGCAGAATAGGAACAAGGCAAGGATTCCCTTTATCACCACTCCTATTTAACGTTGTACTGGAAGTCCTAGCTCGAGCAATGAGGAAAGATAAAGAAATAAAGGACATCCAAATTGGTGATGAAGAAGTTAAACTGCCTGTTTGCGGATGATATGATACTATACATAGAAAACCCCTAAAGACTCCACGAGAAAACTACTGGAACTAATAGAAAGATTCAGCAGAGTAGCAAGATACAAAATAAGCATACAAAAATCGGTTAGATTCCTATATATCAATAAAGAGAACGACGAAAAAGAAATCAGGAAAACAATACCATTTATAATAGCCCCTAAAAAAATAAAATATTTAGGAATAAATCTAACCAGGGATGTAAAAGACCTATACAAAGAAAACTACAGAACACTACTGCAAGAAACCCAAAGGAATCTACATAAACAGAAAAACATACCATGCTCCTGGATAGGCAGACTCATTATGAAAAAGACAATTCTACCCAAAGCAATTTACAAATACAATGCAATCCTGATCCAAATACCAACAACATTCTTTAAAGGGATGGAAACACTAATCATTAACTTTATACGGCAAGGGAATAAACCCCGGATAAGTAAAGCACTACTGAAGAAGAAAAAGTCGGAGGACTCGCACTACCTGACCTCAGAACCTACTATACAGCTATGGTAGTCAAAACCGCCTGGTACTGGTACAACGACAGATAAACTGACCAGTGGAACAGAACTGAGAACCCAGATGTAAATCCATCCACCTACAGTCACCTGATCTTCAACAAGGGCCCAAAGTCCAACAAATGGGGAAAAGACTGTCTTTTTAACAAATGGTGCTGGCAAAACTGGATATGCAGCTGCAAAAAAATGAAACAGGACCCATACCTCACACCATATACAAAAATTAACTCAAAATGGATCAAAGACCTAAATAGAAGTCAAAAACTATAAAGTTCATAGACGAAAAAAAATAGGATCAACGCTAGAGGTCCTAATACACAGCATTAACAGGATACAAACCACAACCAACAACACACAAACTCTAGAAGATAAGCTAGATAACTAGGATCGTCTAAAAATCAAACACTTATGCTCTTCAAAAGACTTCACCAAAAGAGTAAAAAGAGAACCTACACACTGGGAAACAATTTTTGGACATTACAAGTCAGACAAAGGTCTAATCTCTAAAATCTACAAGAAAATCTAACACCTCTGCAACAAAAAGACAAATAATCCAATTAAAAAATGGGCAAAGGAAATGAACAGACACTTCACCAAAGAAGATATTCAAGCGACCAACAGACACATGAGGAAATGCTCCCGATCACTACCCATCAGAGAAATGAAAATTAAAACCACAGTGAGATACTATCTCACCCTGGCATTACTGGCACGAATCAAAAACACTGGAAATAACAAATGTTGGAGAGGCTGTGGGGAGACCAGGACTCTTATGCACTGCTGGTGGGAATGCATAATGATATAACCATTTTGATACGGCGCTTCCTTAGAAAGCTAGAAATAGAAATACCATACGATCCAGCAATCCCACTCCTAGGAATACATCCTAGAGAAATAAGAGCCATCACACGAATAGACATATGCACACCATGTTCACTGCAGCACGGTTCACAATAGCAAAAAGAAGGAAACAACCTAGATGCCCATCAACAGATGAATGGATGAACAAACTATGGTACATACACACAATGGAGTATTATGCAATGATAAAGAACAATGATGAATCTGTGAAGCATCTCATAACATGGATGAAACTGGAGGACATTACGCTGAGTAAAATAAGTCAATCACAAAAGGAAAAATATTGTATGAGACCTCTACTGTAAAAACTCATAAAAAAGTTTACACACAAAAAGAAACAATCTTTGTTGGTTACGAGGGATGGGAAGGGGGGGAAACTAAATAGATAAGTGTAACTTTGGTGAAGTGTAAGAGAGTAAACATTACTGGGTAAGCCAGCACAACTTGTACAAGGAAAGGTCATGGAAGCTCCATAGACACTTCCAAACTCCCTGAGGGACTGAATTGCTGTGCAGAGGGTGGTGGGGACCACGGTCTTGGGAACATCTAGCTCAACTGGCATAACACAGTTTATAAAGACAATGTTCTACATTC
>NW_004444050.1:1781233-1815477 GCF_000243295.1 Trichechus manatus latirostris | reverse complement strand
AAGGTCGAGAAGGGAGAGTGTTGACATGTCATGGGGTTGTTAACCAATGTCATAAACAATATGTATACTGACTGTTTAATAAGAAACTATTTGTTCTGTAAACCTTCACCTAAAGTACAATAAAAAAATTAAAAGAAAAAAAAAAGACTGTGTGGTACTGGTATAAGGATGGACATAAAAATCAACGGAATAGAACTGAGAGTTCAGAAACAAACCCTCACATTTATGGTCAACTGATTTTGACAAGAATGCTCAGATAATTCAATGGGCAAAGAATAGTCTTTTCAACAAATGGTGCTGGAAAGACTAGATATTCACATGCAAAAGAATGAACTTGGACCTCTTCCCCATACCATACACAAAAAAAGAATACAAATTATAGACCTAAATGTAAGAGCTAAAACTATAAAAACTGTTTAGAAAAAAACACAGGAATAAATCTTCGTGACTTTGTGTTTTGCACTGAATTGTTTCTCCCCAAAATGTGTGTCAACCTGGCTAGGTCATGATTCCCAATATTGTATGGTATTTCTCCATTTTGTGATCTGATATAATTTTCCTATGTGTTGTAAAGCCTAACCTCTATGATGTTAATGAGGCAGGATTAGAGGCAGCTATGTTAATGAGGCAGTACACAATCTACAGGATTAGGTTATATCTTGAGCCAATCTCTTCTGAGATACAAAAGAGAGAAGCAAGAAGAAAGGAGAGGGACCTCACTCGTTACCACCAGGAAAGAAGAACCAGGAGCGAACTATGTCCTTTGGACCCACAGTCCCTGCACTGAGAAGCTCCTGACCGGGAGAAGACTGATGGCAAGGACCTTCCTCCAGAGTCCACAGAGAGAGAAAGCCCCCCTCACCGGGGCTGGTGCCCTAAAATCAGACTTATAGCCTCCTAATCTGTGAGAGAATAAATTTCTGTTTGTTAAAGCCATCCACTTGTGGAACTTCTGTTACAGCAGCACTAGATAACTAAGACACCTTGGATTAGGGAAAACCTTCTTAGATATGATACCAAAAGTATGAACAACAAAAGAAAAAACTAGACTTCATCAAAATTAAAAAACTTTTGTGCCTCACAATGAGATAAACTACTTATCTACTAAATGGCTAAAATTTAAAAATAAGTGCCAAGTGCCTGCAGGGATGAGGAACAACTGGAACTCTCATACCTTGACTAGTAGAAATGTAAAGCGATACAATCACTTTGGAAAACACTTTGGCAATATCTTATAAAGTTAAACATACGAGAGCTGGGAGAGAAGGGGCATGTACAAAGGGCACAGGGGAAGTTTTTGGAATGGTAGAACTGTTCTATATCTTTTCCCCCCATATTGTGGCTGTGGTGGTGGTTACACGACTGTACGCATTTGTCAAATCCTGCAGAACTGTACCCTAAAAAGGGAGGCTATTTTAAAAAAAAAAACTTTTGTGCTTTAGTAGACACTTCAAACAGAACCCAGAGAGTAAGAAAAATATTTGAAAATCATATATCTGATAAGAAACTTGTATCCAGATTATATAAAAGACTCTGAAAACCCAACAATTAAAAGGCAACCCATTTTAAAAATGGATAAAGGATTTTAATAGTCATTTCTCCAAAGAAAATATACAAGTGACCAATAAACACAAGAAAAGGTGCCCAATATCATTATTCATTAAGAAAATAAAAATCAAAACCACAATGAGATTACAAATGCACAAACAGAAGACAAATTAGATAACTGGGACCTCCTAAAAATTAAATACTTATGCTCATCAAAAGACTTTACCAAGAGAGTAAAAAGAGAAGCTACAGACTGGGAAAAAGTCTTTGGGAATGACTGATAAGGTTCTAATCTCCAAAATATATTAAAAAAAAAAAAAAAAAAACTTCAACAAAAACAAAAGACAAATAATCCAATCAAAAAATGGGCAAAGGACTTGAACAGATACTTCATCAGAGGACATTCAGTATGGCTAATAAATACATGAAAAGATGCTCAAGATCATTAGCTGTTAGAGAAATGCAAAACAAGACTACAATGAGAAACCATCTCACCCCTACAAAAACGGTTATGATTGAAAAACAGAAAACAAGAAACGCTGGCGAGGTTGTGGGGAGATTGGAACTCTTTATATACTGCAAGCGGGGTTGTAAAGTGGTATAATTACTATGAAAAACCATATGGTACTTTCTCAAAAAGCTAGAAATAGAAACAACTTCTGATCCAGCAATCCTCCTCCTAGGCATACACCCTAGAGATCTAATAGCAGTGACATGAATAAGACATATACATACCTATGTTCATTGCAGCATTATTTACAACAGCAAAAAGGTGGAAACAACCTAAGCGTCCATCAACAGACGAATGGATAAACAAATTGTGGTACATACATACAACGGAATATTAAGCAGCTATAAAGAATGAGTTCTTGAAACATGTCATGACATGGATGAATCTGGAGGACATTATGCCAAGTGAAATAAGACAATCACAAAAGGACAAACACTGCATGGTCTCACTTCTGTAAAAAAACAAGAACAGGTATACACACAACAGAGAGCAACATTCTTTGATGGTTACCAAGGATAAGAGGGGGAGGAAGGGGGAACCACTTTCTAGATAGTAGACATATGTTACTTTTTGGTGATGGGAAATAGTATTCACAACATGACCAATGTAAATGATGACACTAAGAAGTACAAAAGAATATGGGATAATTTTGGTAAATGCTACAACACATACAATTTTGCAACAACAGTAATGACCAAAAAAATATGTGTGTGGTTACACAGGTAGACATGTATGCATGTATGTGTATAGGAAGGCGCATGTGAATATATGGGTGTGCATGTATAGGTGTATCCATAGGCTTATGTACATACATGTTTGTGTGTGCTGCATATATATTCACATATATAATAAAGCACATAGGGGGCACGGTTGTGGATACTTCCTAGACATAACCAAATACATCACAGGTTTGGTTTACTGGGTTTGAAGGCTGAAGACGATAGTCTCGAGGGACAACTCGGTTAACTGGTATAACATAGTTCGTAAAGGTATTGTTCTACATCCTAGTTTGGTGAGTAGCATCTGGGGGTCTTAAAAGCTTATGAGTGGCCGTTTAAGATACAACTACTCGTCTGTACCCATCTGGAGCAAAAGAGAAAGAAGGAAACCAAAGACTCAAAGAAGAAACCAACCTACAGGACTAACAGCTCACATGAACCACGGCCTCATTATCCTGAGACCAAAAGAACAAGATGGTGCCCAGCTACCACTCACTAACGACCATTCTGACCAGGGACACAATAGATGGTCCCAGATAAAATGGGAGAAAAATGTAGAACAAACCTCAAATTCCTAAAAAAGGCCAGACTTACTGGACTGGTAGAGACTAGAAGATCTACTGGGACTACTGCCCTAAGATACCCTTTAAATATGGAACTGAACCCATTCCCAGGCATCATCTTCCAGTCAAATAATAGACTGGCTCATAAATTAAACAATATCACCTGTGAGTACTGTGTTCCTTTTAAATAATCATCTACATGAGATCAAATGGTCACTATTTACCCTAAAGCAACAATGAGAAGGTAAGGGGGAACAGGTAACCTAGACTAATGGAAACAGAACCACCAGAATGCAAATAATTAAGAATGCTGATACACTGTCAAAAATGTAACTAACGACACTGAACAATATGTATAGAAATCGTTAAATGGGAATCTAATTTGCTGTATAAACTTTCACCAAAAATACAATTAAAAAAAAAAAAATAAAAAGCACCACAGTGAGGTATCACATCACACACCAGGATGGCTATAATAAAAAAGACAAGTTTTAGCAAGGATGTAGAGATACTGGAACCCTCTACATTGCTTGCAGGAACATAAAATATGTGCAGCCAATTCGAAAAACAGTCTGGCTGTTCCTCAAAATGGTAAACTACCACGTTGTTGTTGTTAGGTGCCATCAAGTCGGTTCCGACCTATAGCAACCCTATGTCCAACAAAAGGAAACGCTGCTCGGTCCCGCACAGTCGTTGCTATGTTTGAGCCCATTACTGAAGTCACTATGTCAATCCATCTAGTCAACGGTCTTCCTCTTTTTCACTGACCCTCTACCTTACCAAGCAAGATGTCTTTCTCCAGGGATTGGTCCCTCCTGATAACATGTCCAAAGTATATGAGTCAAAGTCTCGCCATCCTCACGTCCAAGGAGCACACTGGCTGTACTTGTCCCAAGATAGACTTATTCGTTCTTCTGGCATGCCATGGCATATTCAATATTCTTCAACAACACCATAATTCAAAAGCATTAATTCTTCAATTTTCCTTATTCAATGTCCACCTTTCCCATGCATGTGAGGCAACTGAAAATATCACGGCTTGGGTCAGGAGAACCTTAGTCCTCAAAATGACATCCTGGCTTTTCAACACTTTAAAGAGGTCTTTTGCAGCAGATTTGCCCAATGCAATCTGTCGTCTGATTTCTTGACTTCTGCTTCCATGGGCGTTGACTGTGGATCGAAGTAAAACGAAGTCCCTGACAACTTCAATCTTTTCTTCATTTATCAAGATGTTGCTTATTGGTACAGTGGTGAGGATTCTTGTTTTAAATTGAGATGTAATCTATACTGAAGGTTGTAGTCTTTGATCTTCATCAGTAAGTGCCTGAAGTCTCTCCCCTTTCACCAAGCAAGGTCGTGTCATCTGCATATCGCAGGTTGTTAATGAATCTTCTTCCAAGCCTGATGCCATATTTTTCTCCATATAGTCCAGCTTCTTGGATTATTTGCTCAGCATACAGACTGAATAGGTACGGTGAAAGAGTACAACCCTGACGCACACCTTTCCTGATTTTAAACCAAGCAGTATCCCCTTGTTCTATCTGAACGACTGTCTCTTGGTCTATGTACAGGTTCCCCGTGAGCACAATTAAGTGTTTGGGAATTCCCATTCTTCACAATGTTACCCATAATTTGTTATGATCCACACAGTCAAATGCCTTTGCATAGTCAATAAAAAAAAAGTAGACATCTTTCAGCCAAGATCCATATGACATCAGTAATGATATCCCTGGTTCCACTTCCTCTTCTGAACCTGGCTTGAATTTCTGGCAGTTCCCTGTCGACACACTGCTGCAATCACTTTTGAATGATCTTCGGCAAAATTTTACTTGTGTGTGATATTAATGATACTGTTCTATAATTTCTGCATTTTGTTGGATCACCTTTCTTTGGAATGGGCGTAAATATGGATCTCTTCTAGTTGGCTGGCTAGGCAGCTGTCTTCCAAATTTCTTGGCACAGACGAGTGAGTACATCCAGCGCTGCATCCATTTGTTGAAACATCTCAATTGGTATTCTGTCAATTCCTAGAGCCTTGTTTTTCACCAATGCCTTCAGTGCAGCTTGGACTTCTCCTTCAGTACCGTCGGTTCTTGATTATATGCTACCTCCTGAAATCGGAGAACATCGACCAATTCTTTTTTGCATAGTAACTCTATGTATTCTTTCCATATGTCCTAGCAATTCCACTTCTAGGTGTATATCCACAACATATGAAAACATATGTCCACAAAAAAAAATTTACATAAAATGTTCGTAGTAGCATTATTCAAAATAGTCAAAAACTGGAAGCAACCCAAAAGGCCATCAACTGATGAATGGATAAATAAAATGCTGTATAGACATACAACAGAATATTATTTGGTAATAAAAAGGAATAAAGTATTGATATATGCTACAACATGGACGAACCTTGAAACATTATATGCTAAGCAAAAGAAACCAGTCACAAAAGACCATGTATTGTATGAGTCTATTTACGTGAAATGTCCAGAATAGGCAAATCCATAGAGACAGAAAGTAAATTAATGGTTGTCAGGAGCTGGGGGGGAGGGGGAGATGGAGGCTAGAGGAGGTGTGTGATGGAGAATGACTGCTAATGGGTATGAGGTTTCTTTTTGGGGTGTTGAAAATGTTCTCAGATTAGATAGCAGTGATGGCTGCAAATCACTGTGAATATACTAAAGACTACTGAATTGTACAATTTAAAAGAGTGAATCATATGGTATATAAATTATATGTTGATAAAGTTATTTTAAAAACTTAAATAAATAAAATTGAAATGTTTTGTGTTGATCCTAAAATAAGTATACTTTCCTTGCTTTGTGTTCCTTATGCAACATTAACCTTCAAACAAGCAAACAAACAAAAAACACACGGCTGACTTTTTACAAATTTGCTCAAACAAGTTCAAGTCCACTGAGCATAAACTCTGGGTGTATCTTCATGTTTCAATGAACCAAGTCCTGAGATGTGTTTGTGGAGAGAGAGAAAAAGAGGGTGAGAAGGTTGGAGAAGGGCTCAGTACTTGATTTACACAAAGGCACACGCTTGGACTAGTTTCTCCCTAGTCATTAAGAATTTATTCATAGGCCAATATTAGACCCTGTTAGTATCAACAGGCTTTTTAACACTATGGTGCTGGATGTCTTCTTACCCAAATCAACTTAATATCATTTGCTGGATGTGCTAAGTGCTTAAGAGACACTAAGATTTCCAAAAAAAAAAAAAGAACCTCATGGAACAAGCAATCCAGTGGTTGAAAACAAAAACAAAATATTACAGGAATTCTCATTACATTATGCAAGACAGAAGACAATGAAACAATTTATAGTACTAAAGAGGAAAAAAAACTGTCAACTCAGAATTCCATACCCAGCAAAAACAGCTCAAATATGGAGACTTTCAGAGACAAACAAAACAGAAGACAGCATTACAAGAAATGTTTAGACATTCTTCTGGCAAGAAGGAAAATTATACTACATGCAAACTTGGATCTACACAAAGGAATAAAAAGTATTTAAATTATAAATATGTAAGTAAATATAGATGACTTCTCATTTTTTGTTTCATGTCTATGAGTCAGAATCGACTCGATGGCAACAGATTGTTTTATATATAATATACTCAGTCATACATATGTAAAAATAAAATGTATGACAAGAATAGCACAAAAGACGAGAGAAAGGAAATGTAAGTATTCTGTTGTAATGTTACACTACAGATGAAGGAAGACTGTGATAAATTAAAGGCATATATTGTAAAATCAAGGAGAAAATCTTTATGACCATGGGTTAGGCAAAGATTATTTTTAGATACAAAAAAGCATAAATCATGCAAGAAAAACTGTTAAATTGGATTTCATCAAAATTAAAACCTGCTCTTTGAAAGATACTGCTAAGAAAAGGAAAGGTGAACCACAGACTGAAGAAAAAAACAGAGAATGTCTGTGAAACATGTATCCGATAGAGCTTGTATCCACAATATGTATACAACTCTTACAACTCAATAAGATAATTCAATTTACAAAGAAAATGAGCAAAACATTTTGACACTTCACAAAAGATATGAAGGAGAAATAAGCACATGAAAAGATGTTCAACATCATTCATCATTAACCTATAAACCAGCTGCTGTGGAGATGATCCTGACTCATGGTGATCCTAATCCTATTATGTGTCAAGGTAGAACTGTGCTCTATGGGGTTTTCAATGGCTGATTTTTTAGAAGTAGAGAGCCCGGCCTTTCTTCCAAGGACCCTCTGGGTAGGCTTAAACCACCAGTCTTTTGGTCAGCAATCAAGCACATTAACCCACTGCAAAACGGCAAATAAAACCACAATACCTGTTGAATTGGTAGATGTTTTCTTGTGTATATTTTCACAATTTAAAAAAAAAAAAAAAAAAAGATTGAGGAGGGGCAAAAAAAACCTCACATCCACTGGAATGGCTAAAATCAAAGACTGACCAAAAAAGTGAAGTCTTGGTAAGGATATGAAGCAACTGGAATGCTCATACACTGCTGACTGGACTGTAAAATAGTATGGCCATTTTGGAAACTAGTTTGGCATTTGGCATTTTCTTATAAAGTCAACCATTCACTTAACATATAACACAGCGATCTCCCTCCTAGGTATTTATTTAAGAAAAGCAGAAACACACATAGGCCTGTCCTCAAATGTTCACAGCAGCTTTGTTCATAATAGCCAAAAACTAGAAACAACTCAAATGCCCATCAACTAGGTACATGGATAAACAAATTATCATATACCCATATAATAAACAGTACTCAGCTACAAAATGGAACAAACTACTCAAACATGCAACAACATGGATGAATCTCAAAAGCATGCTAAGAAGCCAGACACCAAAGACTGCATATTATATGATTCCATTTACATAAAGTTCAGGAAAAGATAAAACTGCAAAGTAGTGGTCCAAGGATAGGAGTAGGGGACTGAATGCAAAGGGGAACTTACTAGGGTGATGGAAATGTTCTATACCACGATAGTGGTGGCGGTTACACAAGTCTGTATGTTAAAACCTACTAAACTGTACACTTAAAATCGGTGAACTTTATTGTATGTAAATTATACCTCAATAAACTCATTTGTTTTTTAAAAATGACTGTGAATAAAATACATCTAGAAAAGGGAAAAAAAACAGACAACTCTAATTCAAATCTGGATGTAGTAAGTACTCATAAAAGTAATTTCAGTGCTAAATGCATTAAGAAAATGGATGAGGTTAATGAAGGCTTCATAGATAAGAAAATAACACCTGAACTAATATTGGAAGAATGGGCAAGCAGGATTAGCCAATTGAGGGAAGGGCATGAACTAAAGCATATCATTGTTGTCAGTTGCCATCAAGTTTATTCTGAGGTTGCAATTCCAGGTTTATAAAATAGTAAACCATCCAGTTTGTATTGTGATCAGGATATATACTGAGAAATAGGGTAGTTTCAGTCAGTCTGAGGTGGGGAGCTTTAAATGCCCAGTAAAGAATCTGATTCTGTAAATACTTTTTATTAAAAAATGACAGAATCAAAGGTATTTTAAGATTAATCTGATTGCAGAAAACAGCAGGGGCTCAAAGAAGAAAACCCCAAAAGCAATCAGACCCAAAAATAAAGACCTAAGCTAGGGAGGTTCCGAATAAAGAACGGACTAAAGAACACTGCGAAAGGACTGACGGAACAAGTAATTCATTCAAAATGGAGATAAGGGAGAAGAGATAAATATTACCAGAGTTTTGGCACTGGGTACCTGGGAGAAAAGCACTGGCATTAAAGCATACATATACATACACAAATCAAAAACTTAAAACAAAATATTACATAAACAAGGTTAAAAAACAAACTCATCCTTTTGGCTAATATGTGCTAATGCCACAGGGAAAAAAAGTTAGTATTTGCAATACATTAAGAGCTCTTACAATTAAAAAAAAAAAAAAAAAAAAACAGAAAACGAATCAAGAAATTAGAACATCCAATAAATACATGAAAATATACTTAGCCTAACTAGACAATAACGAAATGCAAATAAAAACAATGAGATAACTGACAACTACAAGCGTTGCTGAGACTGGGGAAATGGACACCCCATACTGTTGGGACACTATGAGTTTGGCAACGGGTTTGGTTTTTTGGTTTTATACTGTTGGGAAACGTAAACTGGTACAGGCTTTCGGAAGGGCCAATTCTGACAATGTATCAAAATCATAAATGTGTATATCACCTTGACCCAACAATTTTACCCCTGGGACATCTAACGTAGAAGAGATAGTGGGGCAAATGCACAAAAAATATATCTGCTATAGACATACACACAGAGAACAAAAAAACAAAAACAAACCTAAGCACCCATCAAAGTGGACTTGGCTAAACAAGTTATGGTACACCCATACAACACAACACTAGGAGCCACTAAAAAGAATATACTGTGGGGCAGAGGGTACAAAATAGCATTGTAGTATGTTCTCATTTATTTAAAATCGTATGTCCCTGTGCATATATGTATAGAGAAGTCTGGGAAAATGTTTATCGAAATGTTAAGGGTGACCAATGTCACTGAACAATATATGTAGAAATTGTTGCATGGGAACCTACATTGCTGCATAAACCTTCACCAAAACCACAATAAAATATTATTTTAAAAAATATTAAGGGTGATCATCTCAAGTGGTTGGATTTATGGGGACTTTTAAGTTCTTACAGTTTTCTGTACTGACTGAAAACTTCTGTAATGGGCTTGTATTCCCTTCGTAAACAGGGCAAATAATAAAGAGGAATAGTAAGAAAAGAAAATGACTCCAAAAGAAGAGACATTAATTACTTTAATGTTAGGTAAATTGAGTCTGGAGTGTCACGATAACATCCCAGTGAAAGTGCCCTAATGCAACTGAAAACGCAGAAACAGTAAGTGGGGAGGCTGCAGCCCAGTTACCACTTTCAGTTTTCAGTTCCTCTCGCTACTCTTTTCATTTCTTTTAAATTCCAGTTTTTAACCTGTATTTTATCCTCTAATTTACATGTCTTACTTTCCAAATATATTAATAACAAGAGATTTTCCCACAATTAGGATGTACAGAATTTCAAGGAACAAAATCATTGCAAGTATGCTTCGGATTCTAGCTTGATACTTTTAATTCCAACACCACACTTTAAAGCTTGTAAATCTCTGCGTTATGAAACAAAGTCAACCAAGAACAACCACAACAACAAGAAAACTTAAGTGATATATTCAAAGAAAAAGCTCAGAATAAGGAAAAAGATTAAAGTTATCTTAAATATGAGTACTAACTATCATTACTTTAACCTGATTTTTTCAGAAATAGCTACAATTTTCCAAGTTGGAAAATAAAAACTTGACAGTCTGCGCAGAAACTTTCCACCCTAAAGATTAATTCAAACTCACCAAGAAAAATAGATCACTTATCTTGATCAATACAACAGAGTGCAAATACAAACACTATGTCAGACTTTATTCTAGTCACTAAAGTGACTCCCAGCATCATGGACTCATTCCAGTAAAGTAGAAGCTAGCAAGGGAAAATATTACTAAAATTCTGTCTTTATAAATCAAAACAATTACTTCTCCCATCCTGGGGTATATGTAAACCAAAACAGCAAGCAAGTTTTACAGATAACTGGTACCTGTGCAAAGGTTGGTTTGCAATTATCTGTGGAGAAAAATGCTATTTAAATTAATTCAGCCACTAATAAATAAAACTTGGAATTTGATCTCTAGGAGCTTATAATCTAGTAGGGAAAATACAAATGTATCCAGCCAACTAACTAGACTGTTAAATAGAATTTTTCAAAGTTGCATAACAAAGACAAACCAAAATGCTGTTGGGAACACAAGAAAAGGAATTGCTTTTTTCGAGGTGAATGAAGAAAGGTTTCAAGATGGTGAGATGTGAGCTAGGTTTGAATGCAAAGCTGGAGGCAGAGAGAGAAATATGGGAATTTCAAGCTAAGAAAAAAGCAAGAGTAAAAACACAGAGTAGTACCTCTGAAAATATAACGTTGATAGAAGCCGGAGAGATCATAAAAGGCATTAACACAATGCCTTGGAAAGCTTAGACTTAATTCTATATAATGGGAGTGACATAATCTATTCAAGTTTTAAGAAAACTCTCCTGATAATGTAAAGAATAAACTGGGAAGAAAAAAATGATAATAGGAAGTCTAACCGGTTAAAAATGAGGACCAGAACCTGTTAGGTGCTGCGGAGTCGATTCTGACTCATAGCAACCCCATGTGATAGGCTGTAATCTTCACGGGAGCAGACGGCCAGGTGTTCTCTTGTGCAGAGCCGCTGGGTGGTTTTGAACCACCAACTTTTAGGTTAGCAGCCAAGCGCTTAATAACCATCATGCCACCAGGGGTCCTGGACAAGAACTGGAATGCTGGAAATGGAACCAAACCAGTTGCCGCAGAGTTGATTCTAACTCATGGCTACCCGATGTGTGTGTCAAAGTAAGAATCAGAGCAAAGATATGTGATAAGGACTGGGCAGGTAAGGTTTGGCCAGAAGAAGTGAAACACAAAGCCATCTTCTAAGAATAAGGAGTGATAGGCTTGGAGACTTAAGGTAGTTCATCTAAATTTCTATCCCCTTCTGAGTGTTTCTTCATCTATTCTTGTATTCTATATTTTTGACACCTTTTTAAAGCCTTCTGAAAATTCTATTCATACGGGGTCACTATGAGTCAGAACTGACTCGACGGCAATAGGTTTGGTTTTTTTTGGAAGGACACTCATGACTTATTTCTACTAAATACATATTAAATCAATAGCAGTTTATGAGTGATACGAGCTTTCGGGGGTTTTTTGTTGTTGCTGTTTTTTTAATTCGGGAACGCCTTCATTTTATGTATTTCTGAACACTAGTCTTCAGGACAAAACACTAAATAATCCATAAAGGAAGGACCCATATCAGCAAATGAATACTAATAATTTTATTTGCTTACATCTGAGATTCACTCATCTTCTTAAAATTATTAGGGTTTTGATATTCTATAATAGAGACTTCTGTTTCTTTGGTGGAATGGAACGTTCTTAAGTTTAAAGAGAGAGAAGCAATTATACATAACAATTTACTGTACTGATTATAACTGATCTGACTTCAGTTGTCTTCAGATCAAGACAGTCCACTGTACTAAAACCGTCAATAACTAAACGTAATTAATGTCTTCAAGGAATGTTTTTAGTCAATCTTTGTAAAGATAAAATAAAAAATAAAAAAAAATCCACAATATTTAAACTTCTTCTGTTATACATAAGGTTGCCAGGAGTTGAAACTGACTAGACACCAACTAACAACAACACTGTCTGCAAACGCTACAAATTAATACAGATAAAATGAGCTGAAAGAATCTTTAAAAGAACTATTTTTTATTAAAAATCTTCAAAATGCTGAAAAGATGGCAAGGGAACAGAAACTAATCCATAAATACCCAGACGGGCTGAGTTTTAGCAAAACAGAACTTTATGCGAGGTGGCCAGCTACTCTGAATGCCAGCTGAGGTCGCATACAACATGTAATTTAGAATCAGCACCGGGTTTGAATCCAAGCTGACCTCAGAATAAATCACTCTTCAGATCTCCCATTTCTCAATCTATCAATAGAAATGTTTCTAACTATCACATGGATTTCTGGGTGAATATACATTATTTATCAATGGCATATTTAAAAAAAAAATAAACCCCACTGCTGTCAAGTCAACTGGACTCAGGGTGACCCCATGTGCTTCAGAATAGAACTGCACTACATAGGGTTTTCTTGGCTGTAATTTTTATGGAAGCAGATCACCTAGCCTTTCTTCCACAGTACCACCGAGTGGATTCAAACTGCCAACCTTTCGATTAATAGCTAAGAGCAAACCATCTGCACCACCCAGGGACCTTGACTGGCACATAGTAAAAGACAAATGTCACGACCATTCCCTCCCCTTCCTAAACAGCCTCTCTCTTGAACACACCCTCGCATTTATTATAGGTCCAATCAGCAAGATTAAGTGACTTCCCACATTCCATTAGTTAAGTAGTAAAGAAAATATAGTAAACAGGTTATACAAGGGGGAAAGTAAAGCTAAGAAGGAACTGATGAAAAGCATAAGTTAAAGGCAAGATTCAGATGAAGGAAACAGCAGGTTGTAAAATAGAGTCATTAGAATGGAGAGGACTTAGAAGTAACATGGAGAATAATCTTCATACCATGGTTTCAATACTATTTTTAATGTGCATGTATTTCTTTTAAAAAACTGCATTGGTAATTCATTAATATATAACTTCCATATGGGCTGGAAAAAGATCACACTGCTATTTCTTACAGCATAACACATGATCTATATTAAATACTTACTTAAATTGAGAGGTTTTCGCCTAGAGAAGACAAGACTTACGAGACATGTCAACCGTCTTTACATTTAGAGAGCTAGCACAGAGGTTTGCTGTAACATGCCAAAAGATAAAACTTGGAGGAATGGGTAGAAATTACATGCAGGCAGATTTCTTTTTCAACATGAAGAATTCTAACAATTCAAGCTATTCAACCACTTTAATTTCTATAATGCTGTACAGTTTGCAAAACACAAATTTTCATTTAATCCTTAAAATAATCCCCAAAACAAGCAGCTTCCTGTTAGTTTAGGAAACTAAGTCTACAAGAGTCTTGTTAAGAAACAGTGGTAAATCAAAACTAGAACTCAAGTCCCAAATCTCAAGAACAGGCTGCCTCAAAGTAAAATGCTTCCCACGTCTAGATAAATTCAACCACATACCAAATAGCCATCTGTCAGGTATAGCGGGCAAGATATTCTAAAGTTTATTTCAGATCCAATCCATTAGAAGTACTGGTGGTCAATCTAAACACCATGAAAAGATTCAATAATGAATGGTCCTCTAGAATGCAAGCTGTATGAAGGCCTCTGTGTTTGTCATCTTGACAGCTATATCCCTATCACTAGAATTGTATCTGGCATATAATATGTGCTCAATAAATACTTATTTGCTAAATATGAACAGTCCTAATCACACACACCACTACTATATAGTAAAGGACCTTGCTAAAGTTCCCAGCAACTAAAAAGCCTGATAAAAACAACAGCCCACTCTTAAATTGCATCACATGTGATCTAAACTCATAAAACTTAATCAGTTCACAAAACAAATTCAATTATAAAAAAATGCAAATCTTTTGGCAAACCTAAAACATTATCATTAAAAGTAAAATACAAAGTCTTAAAACACTAAATTTGGTGAACTGAGTTTTCAACAGCAATATTCTTTGGTTACAGCATTCAACTAGCATTACAGTAAGAATAAAGAAATTTCCACAGCTGTTTTGGTTTAAAAGCAATTTGCGCCCAGATCTCTATTCACATCATAGTTTTACAAACACGAGACTGACACTTCAAAGAGATCTGCTAATTTTACAGGTACATATGTTGCATTAAGAATTCAACATAACCCATACTTAGAAATACTCAGCATTCACTTGGCATTACTGAAAACTAAGATAAACAGGAAAAGAACAAGCAATCAAAATGTCATTTTGTAATACTCTAAACTTTGTAAGGCCTAGAATTTCCAGCCATCTAAGTAATATTATAGCCTGTAAAATACTCCAAAATCATTTTTAATTCACTTTGCTTCAATTAAGTACATATCAACACATACATGCTTTTCTGGGAATAGCATTATGTAATAAGCAAGGTGTAACAACTACATAAAAATTTTACTCCAATTTCACTAGATAAAATTATACCATCTAAAGATTTCTGAACAGATTCTGATATTTAAGAGAAAAGTCTAGTAAACTTTAAAGTAAGCAGTTACAGGTTTATAACAATGTAAGAAATAACTAAGCCATTCACTTGGTTAACACTGGGTTACACCAACTAGATTACATTTCTACAATAGTGATATTAGCAAGTGGATCTTATCACAAACCAAGAACAGAATCTTGTCTTTTTTTTCTTTTTAAAATTATGACTTTGAAAGATCAACCAAAAAAATATCCCGCACAAGAATATCACACAATGACTATCTTCCTTATCTTCACAATTTATAAGTTTTTACACCAGCTTTTTTCATTTATTAAAAGAATAAACTGCTTTTCTCATCACTGGATTAATTATATGAAACATCTGCAATCTATATCCAACTCTGACATCAAAACATGAATCTGATTTCCCTCCACATCATTAGTTCCTAAACTGCACTCCATTCCTAAATCTCCAACAATAAAACCTCTTCATAAAGTTTTCCAAATTAAACAAATCATACAACCTCTTGGTTTACAAACCAATTGTGCTGGAAAAGCAAAGAGTAGCTGAAAGAAATGTGTTAATATATTAACCTAACAAGTTAAAAAAACTTTTAACTCTGCCTTAGAACTCTCCCCTCCCAGAGCTAGGAGAAAAGCTATATTGGACCTGTTGCTTTGTCCCTCCAACCCTCTAAAAGGTGTCATGGGCGCCCGGAAACGCCTCTCCTTACTCGGAGCTCCATCTAAATTCCTTTCTAGTCTAGGCTGAAGACTTGGGTGGTTTTCAAGAGTCCAATCACCACTTTCCCTGTCTCCTGGAGATGTCGCCAGCCCAGGCAAAGCCAAATGGACAGGACAGCGGGACTCACCTGATCACAGGGCTGTAGGGGCTCCGGGAGCGGCGCCAGCTGCTACTGCTGTAGGGGCTGGGGGACACATCGCCGTCCCGCTCGTAGGAGCTGTGGCGGCTGTAACTAGGGGAGCGGCGGCGGCTGTATGGGCTAGGAGAGCGCGGCAGCCGCCGAGAATACGGGCTGCTGCCACCTCCTGCCGGGCTGGGGGACTTGCGGCTCCTCAGGCTCTGCGAGGCCCTGTGGGACACTGGGCTGTCGTCCCGGCCTCCCAGCGGGCTCAGGGACCGCTGCCGCCGCCTGTAGGCCTTGGGCTCGGTCTTGTCTTCCCGGTAGGCCTTGGGCGGCTCCTTGTACGCCGAAGGCGGCTCCTTGGACGACTTAGTCCGGCTTCGGTGGGCCTTCAAGTCTCGGTCCTTGCGGCTACTGCTGCTGCTGGACGTGGCCGAGGCGCTTTTCCGGCGGCCGCCGCTGCTGCTGCTGCTGCCGCTCTTGGCTGCCTCGGCGCGTTCCTCGCCGCTGTGGCGGCTACGGGACTTGGAGGCCTCACTGCCTCCGCGCTGCCCATCCCGCCGCCGGTGCTCGCGGTGGCGCTCCTTGCTGCGGCCGCTGCCGCTGCGGCGGTCTCGGCGGGGCCTGCGCTCCGACCCCTCCCCGCGCCGCTGGGTGCCGGAGGAGGCGGCCAGACTCCCGCCGCTGCCCCCCGTTCCCCCGGCAGCCGTCGCTGCCGTTGCCGCGCTGGCCCCCCCCAGCAGCAGCCCCTGCTCGGACTGGGAGCTCACATCCTCATATTCCACCAGCGGGGTCACACCCCCGCCGCTACTAGCACCGCCACCGCCGTCCTGCTGCGGCTGGGGCAGCGAGAAGACCCGACGCTTCTCCGCCTCCTGCCCGGCGCGGGGCCCGCGGCGCCGCTTCTGCCGCCCTCCTGGGCGCCTCTTGCCTCTCGCCAGCCGCTTGACCTCCAGAGGGGGGCCCGGGCTGAAGCAAGAGGAGGAGGCCGCGGCGGCGGCGGCTGCGGCGGCGGCCGTGCCGGGAGCAGCCAGGAAGAGCAGAGGCGGCGGGGGCGGCGGCGGTTGCAGGAGCTGCGGCTGCAGGAGCGGCAACAGCAGCGGCGGCTGCTGAGGGGACAGGAATCGTCTCCGCTTGCGGCGTTCCTCCAACTTCTTCTCCGCCCAGCTCAGGCCCCCGCCTCCCCCCAGCGCCGTGTCCGAGCTGCTCGGCATTGCCTAGAGCCCGCCGCAGAGCGCGGCGCGGGTGCGGCCTCCTCCCGGGTCAGATCCTCGCCATCTCCCCCGCCGGAACGGGAACCGCGGCGGCGGAGGAACACCGAGCACCAGGGTCAGCCAGCAGACGCGCCACGATAATCCGGGTCGGGACTCGGGTCCCTGCGTTCCAGGTCACAGTGGGGTACGCAGCGGCCTCCGGGCCTGAGAAAAGCAGGAATCCGGGCGACAGAGCTCCAGATCGTGGTCGCCGTCCTATCCGAGGCAGCAAAAACACCAGATGCGCCAGGCGCTGACCTGCGGGGGAGTCCGGAGTCCTCCAAGTGCCCGCGGGGTGGGGGAGCGGTCTCGGCCGCGCTCGCAGCTCGGGCAGGCAGGGCGGGCAGCGCAACGCGGAAGTACCACCTTCGCCGCCGCTTCACTCCATTGAGCCCTGACGATGGGTGCGAGTTCAAGGGAGGGGAGTGGGCGAGACAACAACACGCCTCCGCTGCCTCTTCCTCCGCGTCGACGTCGTCCTCTTGTGGTGGCGGCGACACACCGCGGGTGCCTCGGAAGTGGCCCGGGCCTGATAACAACTCCCGGCCTAAGGCCTCGCGCACTCGGCGGACCGTGGGGATGGGCGGCGGGGCGGGGCGAGGCGGCGGCGACCGTGCTGGGGCTCACGCTTGGGGAAGCGAGTGTGCGGGGCTGGGCGGAGGGCTGTTTCCGGGGAGATGGGGGCAGGGGGCGTTTCTGAGTCTGTGGCGGTGGGTGCGAGCTCTGACTTTCTTCTTCCTTAGCCGCCGCCGCGAGCAGAGGTGACGGAGCTTCTCCTTTTCTCAGCTACCCACCCCCCCCTCCACGAGGAGCCTCCTGGTGTGCGCGGCCGGCCCCGGCTCGCTCCTCCCCTTCCCTCTCCGCTCTTCGTCGGGAGGAGGGGGAGGGAGGGCGATGGGACTTGCTGGTTGGGCCCTAACCCCCACAACCCCTCCTTCTCGCTTGGCTCTTTAGGCCTTTCCCCTTGGCCCCGACGCAAGGCCGGGGACGCGCACGCACGTCACGCTCCGAGAAAGCCGAGGGTGGGTGGTAGCGGGGACGAGGAGGCGGGAACGGTGTTGCCGCGCACTAGCGTGCTCGCTCCCGCCAGCGATGGGGCCGTCCGCCCCGGAAGTGGCGTACGTAGAAGCCGCTTTACTTCCGGTGAGGGTGGGGCTGTGTGTGAAGAAGAGTTAAAGAAAGGATTCGCGCACCAGCGACTGCTGTCGCTTAAGACTCTCAGTCGTCTCGTGCTGCTCATGCCTGTTGCTTCCGTCCAGCGCGCAGTTCGACCTGGGCCCTCCGCAGGCTCCGCACCACCTGCCTATTGAGTGAAAGGTCATGGCGGGAGCAAGAATCACTGGAGAATCCGAGAGGAATAATGCAGTTAGTGCCCTTCTGGGCCAGGCAGTCACCCTGGGCGTCTGCCCTCAGCTAAACTCTGGGATTGAAACAGCTGCGGGAGGAGGAGGGAGGACACCCCGCAACAGAGAGCGGAGGTGACGTTGGCTGACCCTGTCTCACGTACACCCAAGTTTGTGGCCCTATTTTAACCTAAAAACACACTTGGGAATTTCGATCTCGAGCTTCGTTAATAACTAAACTTAAAAAAAAAAAGAAAAAGCGTTAAATTGATCCCAGGAATAAATGAAACGTCAAAAGGAGCTTCTGAAAATCCCATGCTTATCACCAGGTGCCTTGAAGCCAAAACAGCTTGCTCGAATGAGGGCGTCCCTCTTGGCATTTCACCCACTTTCACCATAATATCTAAAACTGGTGGGGCTGCCAAAACATAACCATTCTATGACCTCACATCTCATTTATTGCCTGACCAGGTTTATCTTTTAGTTGTAGACTGGACACTCAGGATAATTAGATTAAAATCTAAATGGCTTATTGGCTTTTCATTAGTTGAAAAGCCAAGTAGTCCACTCAGTGGTTACATGTAGTCACACCTTTACAAATTTATTTGTCCAGACCATCACTTGGTTCTTCTTAAACACTTGGCATCTATGCATCATTCATATCTAGGTGTAAATAATTTTAACCAGTTTAACATCCACTAGCACTGTGTCTCAGACTGCACTGAAATAACACAAAGGGTGTTTATTTGCTGAAGGATAAACTAGGAGGCAAAGAAATAGATGCTTTTGAAGTCAGAGCATTTCTCAGGAGGGTATTGCTGGGTGGACCATACTGTGGGGACCTGTACAGCCAGAAAGAAGTGGTAAGGACATTGGGAAACTGAATAGATAAGTAGGGGACTGGGAGCCTAAAACGAATTGCTGAGTGAAGATACCATAGCCAGCCTTCTGCTCAAGACCAGTTAGCAAGTGGCTTTTTCTATAAAAATAGGATCTACCTGCCCCATATCCTGCTTTGAAATGCCTGGAGTAACAGAACAAGGTAAGCAAAATAAGAGGTTTATCTGGCAGTTTCCCAGATCCATAACCAGTTCCACTTGAGAATCTGTTATCTTCTAACTTATTCTTGCAAAGAAAACTTGATTCACAGTGAATAAATAGGTCCCAATCTAGGCTACAAACAGAAAATATGTTCTAAAATATTTTTAGTGGGGTTCTGCCACCCACATGTTTCCTCAAAGATTCTGTCTTGGGGTGGGGAGGAGAAGAAGAGGGAGAAATGAAGCATTTTGAGCTCCCCAAAGACAATTAATTGGTTACAATCTACAGCCTACATACAACCACCTGTCCACATGCTTTGAAATACTAACAATTAATAGGATTAAAACTCTAAAAACTGAGAATGACCTTTAAATTAGAAGCCATCTATTTCTGTAAGCCTGTCTGCTTGCCTAAATATGAAGAGATTTGAAATTGCCGTTTATGATTACGATTTAGTATTTTGCTATTTATGTGGTATAATTTATTGCCTCCTGGTTCAAAATAAATGTACGATGGTAAGTTTTTTTGCTTTGTTTATTTAACAGGTCATATATCAGCTGTTCTCAAAGTGCTGTCTAGGGAATTAAGACCCTTTCATTGGGTCTGCACAGTCAAAACTTTTTTATAAATTGCCTTTTTCATTCTTATTCTCTCATAAATGTACAGTGGAGTTTTCCAAAGTTAACATGAAATGTGATGACATCATCATTCTGATGGCTAATGGAATGTGTGCTTGTGTGTTCATATGTTTTCTAGAATGTTCGAAGGTAGTTGGTTTCTGAAATGTGTAAACATTTGGAATATCTGTATAACTTAGTGAGCCAATATTTTCCAGATGGCCAATACATGATGTTGCAAAATCATGAGTAAAAGATTGAAAGTGCAAGACAGACTGATGGGTTTTAATGTAACAAAGAACAAAAAGTTCATTGATCTGATTTCATACTTTGCAGCTAACCTTTAAGAAACTACTGTGGAGTTTTTTGGTGTATTAGCTAAGATAACCACAATTATCTGGAAACACTCCCCTTTCTCCAACAACATATCTTCTTTATATATTTCCAACATTGTCTAATAAATTGCATAAAAAGCACATATAAGAATCTAGTTTCAATTCTATTAAACCAAGCAGTAAAATGATTTTGAGAACAGTAAAACAATAACCCTTTCTAATATTTTTTGTTTTGTAAATATAGTTACATTTTATTACAAACGTGTTATTTATGTTAACATATGATGGATTTATTATTATTTTAAATGGATTAAAGATTTTTTAACTTTCTCAATTTTTATTTGTGATACGGTAAATATAAATAGATACACAAACAATAGCTCTTTGAAGTCCTCGATTATTTTTAAGGGCGTAAGCAATTCTGAGAGCAAAACATTTAAGAACTATACTAAATTTTTAAGGAGCCCTGGTGGTGCAATGGTTAAGCACTTGGCTGCTAACCAAAAGGTCAGCAGTTCAAACCCACTAGCCACTCCACAGGAGAAAAGTGTGGCAGCCTGCTTCCAAAAAGATTTACAGCCTTGGAAACCCTGTGAGGGCAGTTCTACTCTGTCCTTGAAGGCAGTAGGTTTGGTTTTTGGTTTATACTAAATCTTTGGAGTCCCTAGGTGGCATAAATGGTTAAGTTCTTGGCTACTATCCAAAAAATTGGCAGTTCGAACCCACCCAGAGGTGCCTCAGAAGAAAGACCTGACGATTTGCTTCCCAAAAGTCACAGCTGTGAAAACCGTATGGCGCACAGTTCTGCTTTGCAACACATGAGGTCGCCAGGAGTTGGAATCAACTTATGGCAACTGGTTTGATTTGGTTTTTATACTAAGTTTTGAAAATTTCAATTCTCCCCTTCATGTTTCTAATAGTACAAACAGTTTACAATGGTAAGGACAGGTCAAATGCTATTATTCCATAACCTTCCTTATAAGTAGGAACTTCCACAAAGTCTGTCGGTGTTGTTCCTCCATTAGTAAGGGTGATTTTTTGACTTACAATTAGGTTTTTCTCAGCCTTGCAAAAATTTAAACTCTATTGCAGCCCATTATTCATCACAATGAAGAATATCAGGCACGTTGTTGTTAAAGAAAAGAAAATCCAAATATACCCAAGCTGAGACAAGGGAATTGCTCAATCAATAATAAACGTGGCTAGTTTTTTTTTTTTTTGGTGTGTATTTGCTGAACACCTACCGTGTGCCAGGCTCTGTGCTAGGTGCTTTATGCTCAGTTTCTCATTTAATCCTCTGTACAGCACCTCTAAGTAGGGTGACCAGAGTCCTGGGTTTGCCTGGGGTGGTCCTGGTTTATGCCATTTGTTCAGTCATAATTCTTAATAGTATCTCCTTTCGATCACACAAGTTTCCCAGTTTGGACATAAATTAACTCATCACCCTACTTGTAAAGATTATTATCCACAATTTGCAGATGCAGAAACTGAGGCATAGAGAGATTGTCTTGCCCAAAGGTACACTTACACTAAGTGTGATTCTGGGATCCTAACTCAGGTCTGCCTGACTTTGAAGCCCATGCTTTTAAGAATTACAAGATATTTCCAAGTGATATAAGTGTTCCTGAGATTTATGTTGAGCTCAGTTATAGTAATATATTCCAGATGTAAAATTAGAAAGTATGAAGCGAAATTTATGATAAAATTTTGAGATCAATTTCACTAGTAAAACTCTGAAGTAATAGATGTGTTCTCCCAGGCTCACATTTTACACAGTCTAACACTATCAGTGCTTTGCAGGAGAGCAATGCTGCTTTTATGGGTTGAAGACTGGAGTTCTTGCTGGTAATGCTGAGGATATTCATTTATGGAACAGGAGTAGTGGAGTTAACTACTAGTGGCCTTCCTAATACTGATTCTCCCCTGATAGTAACATAACACTAATATTGTTGGAGGTATAAATGTAACCAGCCAAAAACTACAGCTCCCAGGATTCATTGCAGATGAGGGCTGTAACCGTATTATGCAGTTCTGACCAATGAAATGAAAGTTGTTGGATGAGTCGTCTGGGAAAACTCCGTATAACGGAAGGCTGATTTAACTGGCCTGTGCTTTTGCCCTTCACCCTTACTTTTCCTTACTTCTGGAACTCAAATGCAATACCAGGGTTTGAGCGGTCATCTTGTGACTACAAAGGGACAAGCACACCCTTGCTTGCCTGGGTGAAGGGAAGATAGAAGGGGCTGAGTCCCTGAGGACATTGTAGATCCATCAAACAAACCTTGGACTTAAAAGAGAAATACGAAACTGCTCATTTGTTTATGCCACTGCTTTTTGCCAATTCTTTCACAACCGAAATACATTGGTAATAATACAGAGTGACCCCATGCCCCTATCCCACTTCCACGTTGCATATCATTATTTGATGCAAGCACTCCTTCCTGCTTATCCTAAATACAGCCTCAGAATCCATCTCAACACAGTCCTACCGGCATTCATTATTAGGGATGGTACGAGCATTGGAATTATTTTTCGTGTTGGTCCAGGAGTAATGTTTGTGATTACTTGGGGAATTGGTTGGTAAAAAGTTTAGGAATCATGCCCTAGCACAAAACTATATTACAGTTTTGTTGTACTAGTTATGCCTCGGTTATAGAGATAGATCAAATGAATACATTGAATTAGAATCTTAATGGGACATATCTTATTGGAATAAATAAATATTTTGTTCATCTTTAATTTCACAAGAATATTTATGTACTGTTAGGAAATTCAACTGTTGTTGTTGTTAGGTACCGTCAAGTGGGTTCCAACTCATAGCGACCCTGTGTACAACGGACCAAGACACTGCCCAGTTCTGTGTCATTCTCTTGATGGTTGTCACACTTGAGTCCATTGTTGCAACCACTGTATCAATCCATCTCATTGAGGGTCTTCCTCTTTCTCGCTGACCCTCTACTTTACCAAGCATGATGTCCTTCTCTAGGGACTGGTCCCTCCTGATAACATGTCCAAAGCATGTGAGACGTAGTCTTGCCATCCTTGCTTCTAAGGAGCATTCTGGTTGTACTTCTTCCATCTACCTCGCTTATAAGTAGCATTCTGGCTGTTCTTCCTCCAAGATAGATTTGTTCGTTCTTTTGGCAGTCCATAATTCAGCATTCTTCACCAACAGGGTAACTCAAAGGTGTCAATTCTTCTTCAGTCTTCCTTATTCATTGTCCAGCTTTCACATGCGTATGAGGTGATTGAAAACAACATGGCTTGGGTCAGGCCAACCTTAGTCCTTAAAGTGACATCTTTGCTTTTTAACACTTTAAAGAGGTCTTTTGCAGCAGATTTGCCCAATGCAATGCGTCATTTGATTTCTTGCCTGCTGCTTCCATGGGTGTTGATTGTGGATCCAAGTAAAATGAAATCCTTGACAACTTCAATCTTTTCTCTATTTGTCATGATGTTACTTATTGGTCCAGTTGTGAAGATTTTTGTTTTCTTTATGTTGAGGTGTAATGCATACTGAAGGCTGTGATCTTTGGTCTTCATCAGTAAGTGCTTCAAGTCCTCTTCACTTCCAGCACGCAAGGTTGTGTCATCTACATAACGTAGGTTGTTAGTGAATCTTCCTCCAAAACTGATGCCAGATACTTCTTCATATAGTCCAGCTTCTTGAAGTATTTCCTTAGCATATAGATTGAATAAATATGGTGAAAAGATACAAACCTGACGCACACCTTTCCTGATTTTAAACCATGCAGCATCCCCTTGTTCTGTTTGAAAGACTGCGTCTTGATCTATGTACAGGTTCCTCATGAGCACAATTAAGTGTTCTAGAATTCTCGTTCTTCACAGTGTTATCCATAACTTGTTATGTTGGACTGTGTGGGTCAATTCAACTAAAGAACAAAAATACTTTAAATTACTAATTATGTCAACAGATTTGATGGAGAAAGCACACAAACATGAATAATTCAAAACAATTTTGTTAAAATTTCACATAAGTAAGGTCAATAACATCTTAAAATGCACTATTGGTGATATAGCTCAAAGGAAATAATTTCTACCAGAACTTTTTAATTGACAGTGTGAACCTTATTTTGTTTACAGAGCATTACAATAACAATATTAAAATCAGCATTTAAAAATTGATTTGCCCTTAGATTTATCATCGGTTAATTTTTGACGAGGGTGCCAAGATAATGCAATGAGAAAAGAGTAGTCTTTTCAACAAGTAGTCCTGGGACAACTTGATATCCACATGAAAAAGAGTGAAGTTGGACCCCAATCTCACACCACATACAAACGTTAACTGAAAATAAATCAGAGAACTAAAAGTAAGGGCTAAAACTACAAAACTCTAAACATAGGAATAAATTTTTGTAACCTTGGATTAGGCAAAACCTTAGATGAAAATCAAAAGCGCAAGTGACAAACGAAAAAATAGGCAAATCAGACTTCATTGCAATTAAACACTTCTGTGCTTCAAATGACACTGTAAGAAAGTGACAATAGGGGAAATATTTGCAAATCATATATCTGATTAGGGACTTATATCAGGAAATATACAGAGTTCCTACAACTCGATAATGGGAAGATATTGCTGTTGGGTGCCATGGAGTCAATTCCAACTCATAGTGACCCTATGTCACAGAGTAGAACTGTCGCATAAGATTTTCTTGGCTGTAATCTTTACGGGAGCGGATCACCATGTCTTTCTCCTGTGGAGCTACTGGGTAGGTTTAAATCAGCCTTTCAGTTAGCAGCCAAGCACTTAACCATTGCACCACAAGCGCTCCTAGATGAAAAGATAAGAACCCAATTTAAAAATGGGTAAAAGATTTGAATAGACTTTTTTTTTCCAAAGAAGATATACAAAAGGCAAATAAGCACATGAAAAGATGCTCAACATCATTAGCCGTTAGTGAAATGAAAATCAAAACACAGTGAGATACAACTTCACACAACAGAATGGCTATAATAATAATAAAAAAAAGTTTTTGGCACGAATGGAGAAATTGGAATCCTCTACATTGGTGTTGGAAATGTGAAGGAAAAAAAAAATGATGTACCTGCTTTGGAAAACAGTTTGGCAATTCCTCAAAATGTTAAACGTAGAAATTACCATATGACCCAGCAATTCCACTCCTAGGTATATATCCTCAAGATATGAAAACATGTCCACAGAAAAATGTGTACACAAATTCATTGCAGCATTATTCATATTAACCAAAAAGTGGAAACAACCTAAAGTCCATCAACTTTGTGAATGAATAAACAAAATGTGAGTTATCCTTACAATGCAATGTTGTTCAGCAATAAAAAGGAGTGAAGTACTGATACATGCTACAACATGGATAAACCTTGAGAACATTGTATTAAGTGAAAGAAGCCATAGTTTCTCTCTTTTAATCATCAACTAAAGTACAAGATAAGTGATATTCCCATTTAATAGTCAAGGAAGGTAAAGCTTAAAGACATTGATTTGCCTACAGCCACATAAGCAATAATGGAAAACTAGGGTTTTGATCCAAAAATATATCTTAAATATAAATAAAAACACCTTTAAAAAGTGTTTTTTCACCTGTATCCACACAAACTCTTCCTTTGTGGTGTCCTGAGTACCCACCCAAATGCTATCTATGTTTCTTTTTTCCTTTCTGTCTGTGTGTGTGTCTTTCTTGCCAGTGTCCTGGGCATAACTAAAAATTTCTGGTGGAAATAAAGTAATTTTAGAGCTGGAAAGAATCTTAAAAATTAGCCCAATCCCCCCACACTGGCTTTATTGATTGAAACAGATTTACACAAATCAAGTGTCTAAGGTCCTACTGCTACTTTGTGAAAGTTCAATTTGTTTTGCCTCCCTTCCTCTTTAATTCTGGATTTCAAACTGAGGTTTCAAACTGAGTGCCTACCACTAAACCCACTGCCTTTGAGTAGATTCTGACTCATAGTGACCCAAACTCATAGTTTCCAAGGCTGTAAATCTCTATGGAAGCAGACTGCCACAGCTTTCTCCCAAGGAGCTGCTGGTGGTGTCAAACAGCTGACCTTTCGGTTAGCAGTTGAGCACCTTAAACACTGCGCCATGCAGTCCAAGGGGGAACATAGGCTGGAAAAGTTTTGAAGGAATCGTTTTTAGATCTTCAACTTCCACACTTCTAAAATTGATCTGCCTGAGAATGTTCTTGTGGTCAAAGTGTCTAGCTGGTTGTCTTTCTCCCGCTTTACAAAAGAGAAGGACACAACTCTCATTTATTCTCTAATCTTAATGGAGGTGCATTGTCCCAAAGTGTACCTTGGACCTAAGAGCTTGGACAAGACATTTGATTTGTGGAAATCTCAGTTTCAGTCAATCAAGCAAATGTGGGGGAATTGGGCTAATTTTTAAGATTCTTTCCAGCTCTAAAATTCCTCTATTTCCACCGGAAATGTTTAGTTTGGCAAGGGAACAAAGCCACAACACAAAGCATTGTATCAGTAAGATTCTCCTGGTGGACATGTGAACTAATGGGAAGCACATTGACTAAAATTTATTTATCAAAATGTAAAATATATATGTGGTTTGAAATTATGATTCAATTCAGAAGAAAAATTTTGACACTAGAAATTTCAATATATATATAATATGTATCTGTATCTTTATGACAGGATTATGTTGTTGTTATCGCTGCATACGGTCGAGTCAATTCTGACTCATAGTGACCCTATATGACAGAGCAGAACCACCCCACAGGGTTGCCTAGGCTGTAGAGTGGTTGGTGGGTTCCAGCCACCACACCAACCTTTTGTTAGCAGCTGAGTGCTTAACCACTGTGCAACCAGGTCTCCTCCCAGAGTTCCTTAAGAGAAAGATAATAGATGTTAAATTGCTATGGTTTGAGAGTCTTTTGGGTATACATATAAGAATGACACAATAATTTTTTTATTAACTTTTTTTTGTTTAATAACTTTATTTTTAAATGTTAATATTTTCAATATGACAGGCAGTTGCATCCTTTGCAACTGTTTAAATGTATAATGAAAAAAATCTTAACTGTCAACTTGAAAATGTACAAAGGGACATATGGTTTTCAAACTTATTTTAGGAAGTACCAGCAAAAACTTGACGACCACTCTTATACACAGTCCTCTCTGTGGAATATTGATGATTCATTATAAATCCATTATCATTATAGGAAAAAATTCTCAACAAACTTGTCTGCTATTTTTTTAACTCAGTATTATTTTCACATATAAAGGAAAGCACATTATCATTGTTCTTAAAAAAAAAAAAAAATCTATGATTTCGAAATCGTGAAATATCAGATATTTTTGCTCCCAGCCCTGAATTTTGCAGCCTTTTCTTACACAATTTCCCCAGGCACTGAAGCACCAGGTTGCCGTATAATGAAGCTTCTGCTTAAAACCCTTCAATTGCTCCCAATTGCTTAAAGGAGAAACACCTTTCTTTATGTGACTCACATTACTCTGAATAATCTGAGTCCCACTTACCTCTCCAGACTCACCTTTTCATCTCTGCTTAAACTCTGCACTTCAGTCATATAGACCATTTCAGTTCTTTGTGGATGCTATACTTCTCTCAACTCTGGGCTTTCACATGGGTTGTTCCTTTTATTTGGAATAGTCACCCCACCTCCCACCTCCCCCCTCCCCAACCAAATCTAATTATTACATATTTTCAAATGTCAGTGTTGATATCACTTGAAGCTTTCTCTGAAACTCCCACTAGTAGCACTGCTAAGGTTGGACTACATGCCCCTCCTTAAAATAGTGTCCATCATGCATATAGCGCAATCATCTATTTCCTTGTCTGTATCCTCCAGTAGACTGTAAGTTCCAAGACAGTAGGGACAGTGTCTACCTCATTCACCATAATATTCTCAAGCTGTAGCACAATGTATGGTACCAGGTGGGTGCTTAATAAATTTCAGAGAATTAATGAATGGACTGATCGATTGATTTTGCTGACTCATGAATTAAAGTACTTTTATTAAGAACAATGGATGGATGGAAATGGTGAACCCAAGGTCGAGAAGGGGAGATTGTTGACGTGTTGCAGGGTTGGCAACCAATGTCACAAAACAATATGTGTATTAATTGTTTAATGAGAATGAGTTAGTTCTGTAAACCTTCATCTAAAGCACAGTTTAAAAAAGAAAGAAAAAAAATACTTTTACTGAAAGTAACACCCCAATGAACCACTGCCTTCTTTGCCATGAGACCGGAAGAACTGGGTGGTGCCCAGCTACCATTACTGAATATTTTGATCAAAGATTCCATAGAAGAAGCCTGATCAAAAGGGGGGAAATGCAGAACAGAATTTCAAATTCTCGTATGCTCCAGACTTTCTGGAGCCATGGAGAGTGGATGAACCCCTGAAACTATTGCCCTGAGGTACTCTTTAAACCTTAAACCAAAAATATCCCCTGAAGTCATCTTAAAATCAAACAATAGTTTAGCTTCATTAGTAAAAAAGATCTGTCTTGATCATTATGCTCTTTTAAGAACTATCTATACAGGATTAATCACAGCAGCTTGAAAGATTAGATAGGAACCTTAGGGGGCAGTGAGTTTATGGTAATGAAGGAGGAACAACTCAGAAAAGGAGGGTAAGAATGGTTGCACAGTTTTAAGAATGTAATCAATGTCTCTGAATTGTTGAATTGGTGTATGTTTTGGTATGTATATTCTCAACAACAACAAAATAAAATTTAAGAAAAAAGTAACAGCTACTCTAATAATCTTAAGTGAAAAAGAAATTTATTGGAAGGGTGTCAAGAGCTCAAGAATTGGCAGGAAGCTGTAATACCAGGCTTGAAAAATAGAGACCCAAGTCACTCCAGACAGAGAAGAAGGAACATTTTAGCAGGAATAACCTGGGCAGGACATGACCACCTTTGCTGTAGAGCACTACTGCTGCCTGTTCATGATTCCACGCCAATGACCCCAGAGATAATCTTCCCACAACTGTAAGTTAAATCTCATCACCTCTTTGCTGTTGTGTCACTTGGTCAAGATTCAAAGTTCTGGAAAAATTACTATTGGCTAAGCCTAGATCATGTGCTCATGCCCACGCTGCAATGGGTGGGGAACATCAGGATGTGGCCCTTCGTGCTTCCAGAGTAGGCAGTGGGGGCTTGCCTTTCACCAAGAGAGCAGAGAATTCCCTCAGATGGGAAGAGAAGGTTGGATACCCTGCAGCTAACAAAGTACAGCTGTCCATTACAGCTGTCTAGAACTAAAGCAAAATATGTGTTTCCACATAGAGTTTTTTTTTTTTTTTTGCTGCCATGTGTGTATTTAAGGCCTCTAGAATAATCTCAAGAGTATTAAAAACACATGAATTGAGTGTGATGTTTTTGAAGATGCTCTTCGGGAAGCATAATTTTTGTTCTGTAGACAAATGGAATACTCAATAAGTCAGACATGGTTATACTAGAAGGTTTTCTTAATAAAGTGCTAACTTAAGGAAAGAGAGTGATGGCAAAATAGACGTTTAAAACATCAACTCAAAAGAACTTGAAATACTTTTGGTTGCATTATGCAGAAATTATTTAGTGCTCCAATCTCAATTGTAAAAATCAATTCTACCTTTCTGTGGAAATAATCATGAGCCTAGAAATCCAAGGGACTTTGAAAATCACTCAATTAATTTTAAAATGTCTGTATGAATTTTGACAATACTTTGTGGTAATTAATACTGAATGAGAAACTAATAAAAATTCAAGCTCTTAAAAACAAGATGAAGGGTTTTTCTCAGCTATGGAAGAAGTGAACCGTTTAAGAAAACCCAGTGTAAACCTGAAGGACCAGGGAAGAAAAAGAAGTATGAACAAATATAATTCTGAAATACTCTAAACTTCATAGTTATGTTTATAATAGTGTCTGTCATGCTAGTGAAAATTGATCAGTATTTTCTTCATAGGTGGCAGGTGAAGGAATTGCTGAGGAATAAAAACGAAGCACATGGAGATAGACACACAGGTATTTACTCCCTGTGTTAGCCAGCCTCCAAGATGGCCCCCAGTAAGCCTCATCTCCTTTTCATTGTTGTTTTAAACCCTTAAAAAGGAACCCTGGTGTCTCAGTGGTTAAGATCTCAGCCGATAACTGATAGGTCAGTGGTTCGAACCCACAGCCACGCAGCAGAAAAAGATGTGGCAGTCTTCTTCCATAAAGATTGCAACCTTGGAAACCCTACGGGACAGTTCTTTGTCCTGTAGGGTTGCTATGAGTCGGAATAAACTCCATGGCATTGGTTTTTGTTTTGATAAACTCTTAAACCTTACGGTATTTGTTATGCAGCAATAGATAACCAATACACTGCCCTTGAATTAGGGCTAAATCAGATAGACATCAAGAAGTAAAAATCTGAAGAACAAGTTAAAAAATTTGGATTTGCAGAACTTTGAAAAGGTTCTGGACTTGGATATAGGAAATATTACGATGGAAGGAGAGAGAAATGGGGCAGAAAGAGGAAGATTTGAAGGTGTATAAAGAACAGACGAATTCCCACCCTTACCCTGAAGTACAGAAGAGTTGGCATCCAGGTGATTACACCTGAGTGGGTGGCAGTGGAAGGTGAAGACAGCAGGAGAATTCTTTTCCAAAGAACTGCCTAGAGAGAACTAGGAGTGCCAGCGAGGAGTTGGTGCAGTAGATACTGGCGTCTGGGATGCTTCCAGCATAAAAGCCAGCGCTTGACCCGTATTCTCAAGGGAAGCCTGTAGGTTGAGAATCTCCTACTTTGTACACAAATCATCCATTTAATCTTACTGTTGCTTCTTTTTAGACAAATCAACTTTATTGATATATGAAAAACCAAACCCATTGCCATCAAGTCAATTCCAATTCATAGCAACTCTACAGGATAGAGTAGAACTGCCCCCATAGGGTTTCCAAGGAAGGGCTGGTGGTTGAACTGCCTCACTACCACCAAGAAAGAAGAGCTAGGAGTGGAGTGCATCCTTTGGACCCAGGATCCCTACAGTGAGAGCAGTTGAGCATTTAACGACCCTGCCACCAGGGCTCCACTGATGTACAATTTGTGTATAATATACAGTAAAACCTGCAAAAGCCAGAACCTGTGTAAGGCGGAAACCTGTCAGAGAAGGAAAACTACAATATTTTCCACTAAATAGAGAGCGATAGACAAGTGGTAACAGAACCCTGTCAAAGGCAGAAAACTTGTCAAATCAGGAAAAACAAGGCAGTCCTGTCAAGTTCCAGCTCTCAGTTCTCACTGTAATAACAAATGTATAAGGCATGTAATCATGACCACAATCAAAGTAAAGAACATTTCATTCACAAAAATAAAAAAACCACCCCCTCCCTCTTTTCAGTCAATCCTTCACCACCACTACCCTGCCCAGGCAACTAACTACAGATTTGTTTTCATGTTCTAGAATTTCTTACGAATGAAATCGTTGAGTAAGTGGTTCTGGCTTCTTTTGCTCAGCATGTTTTTGAGATTTATCATGTTATAGCTTGTATCAGTAGTTAATTTCCTTTTATTGCTGAGTAGATACACCACGTTTTGTTTATGCGTTTACCTGTGGTTGGACATTTGACTTTGTTTCAGCTTTTTGGCTATTATGAATAAAGCTACTATGAATATTCAGGTGCCCACCATTATGGTATCATGCAGAATAGTTTCACTTGCCTAAAAATTCGCCTGTACTTCACCTATTCAACTCTTCCTCACTCCACCTGATCCCCTGGCAACCACTTATCCTGCTCCTGATCCTGAGTTGTACCCTGTTGCCTCCTTAATAAACCACTTAACTCTTAAGTATGGTCTGTGAGTTGCGTGTGGTCATTGCAACAGATTATTGAACCCAAAAAAGAAGTAGAGAGTGCCATGGGAGGGATGACAGGTGTCAGAATTGGTGGGAAAAAAAAAAAAAGTTGGACAGTGGAAGTATGTTGACCTCCACCTCAACAGGAATCAGCCTTGGACTGATCTTGATTCTAAGCCCCCCTGAAGTTAGGTTCTGATGCTACTACTACCATTTTACATGTGGTGAATTATATTGATTGCTTTTCCTATAGTAAACCAACCTTGCATTATTTGAATAAACTCTGCTTGGTCAGAATATATTATCATTTTTATATATTGCTAGATTTGGTTTGCTAAAATTTTATTAATGATTTTTGCCTCCCTGTTAATATCAGTCTATAATTTTTTTTTTTTTTTAATGTCTTCTCAGGTTTTGGTATCATGGTTTGCGGTGCTATGGATCACTTTTATACGGCCTTTCTAGCCATGGTCTTGTAATTCCCACCAAATGATTGGGTGGGACTATGCAAATAAGGTGCTTGTGGCCTGCCAAGGGGATTGGACAGCTTGCTAATAATGCAAATAAGGTGCATGGCACCCTTGTGGGTGTGTTGTTGTTGTTGTTAGGTGCCATCAAGTCGGTTCCAACTCATAGCAACCCTATAGGACAGAGTAGAACTGCTCCGTAGGGTTTCCAAGGAGTGGCTGGTGAATTTGAACTGCTGACCTTTTGGTTAGCAGCCAAGAGCTCTTAACCACTATGCCACCAGGACTCCAAACCTTATGAATAGCAGCAGAACATTGTCTGATATAGTGCTGGAAGATGAGACCCTACAAATAAGGTGTATGGAACCCTAATGAGGGCATTGGTCAGTTTTGCCATCCTGCTAGACTTGAAAGAGAGCCAGTCCCAGAGCAGGGGGACCTCACTACCGCCAAGAAAGAAGAACTAGGAGTGGAGTGCATCCTTTGGACTCAGGATCCCTACAATGAGAACCCCCTAGATCCTGGAGACGGAGAGAGAGAGCTGTAACCCTGGAGACAGCGAGAGATGGCGAAAAGCAGCTGCAGGGAAATGGTGGCAGCAGAGGCAGCAGAACTAGGAGACAGCACGGTGGTTTTCTTGGACTACAGAGTGAGAAAGCTGAGCGCCTTCAGGCAGAAGGCTTGCTGGCAGAGTGGAGTGCCTCCAAGTGCTTGGTAGAGGTAGGCTCACTGACCCGCAGAATGTGAGAGAGTTGAGTGCTTTCAGGCAGGAGGCTTGCTGGCGGAGTGGGGTGCCTCTGGGCACTTATTGGTAGAACTAAAGAGCTTTGTAATGCTTGCCCAAGCAGGGTAGAGAGTGGCTGAAGAGCCGAGGGGCTGAGGGCCAAAAAGAGACCTGCCTGTGGGCATGGCTGAGAAGAAGCTGTCATGATCAAGAGCAATATCTTGAGTTGTTTCTGATCCCGAGTTGTACCCTGTTTCTTTCCTAATAAACCCCAAATTGTGAGTATTGGCTGTGAATTCTGAGTGGCCATTGCAATCAATTAATGAAACCAGCAGAGAAGTAGAGAATGCCATGAGAGGGACAGCTGATGTCAGTTGGTAAAAAGGTTGGAGGGTGGAGGTATGTTTGACCTCCACCTCATAGGAATCAACCCTGGGCCATTGATACTGATAATGATTCTCCCCATCAACAAGTTAAACAAGGTCAGATGCTCCACTACACCATTTTTTAAATTTTTTAATTTTTTCCCATACAAAAATTTATAGATACATTGTTATGTGACTCTAATTGCTCTCCCCATACTGTGACAGCACACTCCTTTCCACCCCTGATTCCCCATGTCCATTCAACCAGCTCCTAACCCTCTCTGCCTTCCCATCTCATCTCTGGACAGAAGCTGCCTGTTT
>NW_004444050.1:1778237-1780944 GCF_000243295.1 Trichechus manatus latirostris | reverse complement strand
TTGTGTTCCCTGTCAGGGCTGTCATTGGCGGTAGCCGGGCACCATCTAGTTTTTCTCGTCTCAGGCTGATAAAGTCTTTGGTTTATGTGGCCCTTTCTGTCTCTTGAGCTAATACTTTCCTTGTGTCTTTGGTGTTCTTCATTCTCCTTTACTCCAGGTGGTTGGGACCAATTCATGCATCTTAGATGGCCTCTTGCAAGCTTTTAAGACCCCAGACGACACCCACCAAAGTAGGATGCAAAACATTTTCTTAATAAGCTTTGTTATGCCAGTGACCTCGATGTCCCCTGAAAGCATGGTCCCCAGACCCCTACCCATGCTGTCCCTCAAAGTGTTTGATTATATCCAGGAAACTTCTTAGCTATGGTTTAGTCCAGTTGTGCGGACTTCCTCTGTAGTGAGTGCTGCCCTGCCTTTCACCTAAAATAATTCTGATCTACTATCTAGTTAGTAAATAACCCTCATCCTCCCTCCCCACCCTCGTAACCATCAAAGAATGTTTTCTTCTGTGTCTAAACCTTTTCTTGAGTTCTTATAATAGTGGTCTTATACAATATTTGTTCCTCTGTGACTGACTAAATTCACTTAGTGTAATGACCTCCAGCTTCCTCCATGTTATAAGATGTTTCACAGCTTCATCATTGTTCCTTATCATTGCATAGTATTCCATTGTGTGGATATACCATAATTTGTTTATCCATTCGTCCGTTGATGGGCACCTAGGTTGTTCCCATCTTTTTGCTATTGTGAACAGTGCTGCAATGAACATGGTATGCATATATCTATTCGTGTGAAGGCTCTTATTTCTTTAGTATACATTCCAAGGAGTGGGATAGCTGGATCGTATGGTACATCTATTTCTAGCTTTTTAAAGAAGCACCAAATCGATTTCCAAAGTGGTTGTACCATTTTACGTTCCCACCAACAGTGTATGTGTTCCAGTCTCTCCACAACCTTTCCAGCATTTATTATTTTGTGTTTTTTGGATTAATGCTAGCCTTGTTGGGGTGAGATGATATCTCATTGTAATTTTGATCTGCATTTCTCTAATGGCTAATGATCATGAGCATTTCTTCATGTGTCTATTAGCCACCTGAATATCTTCTTTGGCGAGGTGCCTGTTCATATCCTTTGCCCATTTTTTAATTGGGTTATTTGTCTTTTTGTTGTTGAGGTTTTGCAGTATCTTGTAGATTTTACAGGTTAGATGCTGATCGGGTTTGTCATAGCCAAAAGTTTTTTCCCAATCTGTAGGTTGTCTTTTGACTCTTTTGGTGAAGTCTTTTGATGAGCATAAGTTTCATTTTTAGGAGCTTCCATTTCTACTACACCGTTTTTATATGATTACACTGGCTTTTTAAAATGAGTTGAGAAGTATCTCTTCCTTTTGTATTTCCTCAAAGACTTAATATGAGATTAGAATTATTTCTTATTTAAATGTTTGATAGAATTAATCAGTGAAGCCATTTAGGCCTAAAGTTTTTTTGTTGGAAAGTTTTTAATTATGAATTCAATTTCTATACTAATTATTACTTCTATCAGTTTTGGTTATTTGTGTCCTTCAAGGAATTTGCCATTTTCATCTGGGTTGTGGAATTTATTGGCATGAAGTCCTTCATAGTATTGCTTTATTATCTTTTCAATGTTTGTAGTGATCTCTCTTTCAAACCTGATGTTTTTAAATTGTTTTCTCTCTTAATTTCTTGATCTGTTTGGCTATTAACATTCTTTTTCGTGATCATTTTTAATAGAGCCAGCTTCTAGTTATTCATTTCCGCCTTTGTCCATTTTCTATTTCATTGACTTTCACTCTTTACTTTTTCTTTCCTTCTGCTTAATTTAGGTTTAATTTATTCTTCATTTTTTAGCTCCTTAAGGAAGAAGCTTAGATACTGATTTCAGATTTTTTTAAAAAATAAACATTGAAAGCTACACATTTCTCTCTAAGCTCTGCTTTAGCTGCATCCCACACACAAATTTTGCTATGTAATATTTTTGTTATCAGTTTGAAATATTTTCTAATTTCTTTTTCAGCCCCTGGATAACTTATAAGCTTGTTGATTATCCAGATAATTAGGGGCTTCCCATGTATCTTTTAGTTACTGGTTTCTAATTTTTCTGTGGTGAGAGAACATACCCATTATGATATGAATCCTTCCAAATTTACTGAGATATGTTTTATGGCCCAGTGTATGGTCTATTTTAGTGAATATTCTATGTTCAGTTAAAAAGAATGTGTATTTCTCTGTTATTGAGTGTAGTGTTCTATAGTGAAAAACGTGTTCTATAAATTCAGTTAGGTAAATTTGGCTTGTAGGTTTTATGTATTCTTACAGATTTGCTCTTTACTTAATCTATCAATAACTGAACTGAACATTGAAATCCACAACTGTAATTGTGGATTTTTCCATTTTTCCTTTAATTCTATTAATTTTTGCTTCATGTATTTTGAAACCTATTCTTAATTGCATACACATTTAGAATTATTATATCTTCATCATTAATTGATACACCCCCTTTTTTTTCCACTGGATATTGAACGTTACGGATATTGAACAACATTGGATATTGAACTGGTTATTAAACATTATAGATGTTACGTTGTTGAATATTTGAATTTTGTTGTCTTCTTTTTTTTTTTTATATTGTACTTCAGGTGAAGGCTTACAGAAGAAATACTTTCTCATGAAACAGTAGTACACATGTT
>NW_004444050.1:1754781-1770848 GCF_000243295.1 Trichechus manatus latirostris | reverse complement strand
AATTTGTCTATTTTTTTCTCATGTTTGTCAGCTTTTTGCCTCAGTTCTTGGAAAATTCCGAGTATTAGAGATTTGAATTCCCTAGCAGGTACTTCTAGTGCATTTTCTTCCACAGGAGAGTCATCTGGTGTTTTAGTTTGGACGCCTACTGGAACCATCCTGTCCTGTTTTTATAAATGTTTTGATATTGTTTGCTGTTTTCTGGGCATTCAGTAGATATTTCTCTCGTTTATTGATTGTAGATTTTTTTGTTTTGTCCCGGCTGTTTTGTCTCCCACTGGACGCTCCATGAGGCTTCTTTCTCGTACCCCCATTTGCTGGTCTCCAAGAGGAGTCCAAGATGGTGGATCTGCGCTGCGTTAGCTGGTAGAGGACCTCTGCATGAATCTCTCCCCGCTCTCCGTTCTCTTTCAGTATTCTCACTCCATTTGGTGCTCGGCTGAGTTCTTTATCTCTTCATTTGATGTTCTAGGGTTTCAGGATTGTTGCATTCTCTGTTTGGCTTAGTTTTTCGGATCTTTGCTGTGGAGGGACGGCGTGGTGCTTCTGCCTAGAGCACCATCTTGCCGGAACCTCTCTGTTGTCTTCTTTTAATCAATGTAGAATTTACTTGGCAGGCAATTTAGTTACTTGGGGATCAGCTTGATTATTTAAAGTCCTGCTTTTAATCTTTGTTAGGGAAAATTTAAAGTAGTTTTTATTCTAAGACTTATTTAGCCCTACATGTCTCAGTAAGGGCTAAGTGTTCAGCTGCTAACCAAAAGGTTGGCGGTTTGAACACACCCAGCAGCTCTGCAGGAGAAAGACCTGCTCTCATAAAGATTACAGCCTAGAAAACCCTATGAGGCAGTTCTACTCTGTCACATCAGGTTGCTGTGAGTCGGAATCAACTCAGTGGCACCAAACAACAACTAAGACATGGCCCTTCTTGTTTCTCTACTAAGTGCCTCAGGTTTTTAATAAGTTCTCTTCACTCTGGTTGGTAGGAGACTGTTATGGATTGAATTTTGTCCCCCAAAAATATGTGTGTCAATTTGACTAGGCCATGATTCCCAGTATTGTGTGATTGTCCACCATTTTGTCATCTGATGTGATTTTCCTACATGTTGTAAATCCTGCCTCTATGATGTTAACGACAGGGGGATAGGGAGCAGTTATGTTAATGAGGCGGGACTCAATCTACAAGATTGGATTGTGTCTTTAGCCAATTTCGTTTGGGATATAAAGAGAGAAGCGAGCAGAGAGACAGGGGGACCTCATATCACCAGGAAAGCAGTGCCAGGAGCAGAGTGTGTCCTTTGGACCCAGGGTTCCTGCGCGGAGATGCTCCCAGACCAAGAGAAGATTGATGAGAAGGCCGACAGAGAGAGAAAGACATCCCCTGGAGCTGACGCCCTGAATTTGGACTTCTAGCCTACTAGACCATAAAAGGATAAACTTTTGTTTGTTAAAGCCACCTACTTGTGGTATTTCTGTTACAGCAGCACTAGATAACTAAGATTTGTTTAGTTTATGGCTTCCCAGCCTTTGTTCTTTGCCCAGCCTGGTATTGTTTAACCTTCTTTGGAGTCAGGTTAATATTCAGTCAAATAACCAAGGGGATCTATGTGGAGATTTTTGGATCTCTTTCTCTGCATATCTCCCTCCTTTTTGGTAGTTGGAGCCCTGGTGGCACAGTGGTTAAGAGTTCGGCTGCTAACCAAAAGGTTGGCAGTTTGAATCCACCAGCCGCTCCTTGGAAACCCTATGGGGCAGTTCTACTCTGTCCTGTTGGGTCGCTATGAGTCAGAGTCAATTCGACGGCAATGGGTTTGGTTTTTTTTCCTTTGGTAGTCTGTCCCACAAATTCCAGCTGCCTCAGCCTCCCCAAGTTCTTACTTCTGTCTCATCAACTCAGTGAGATCTCCCAAAGCTGTCTGGTCTTCCCTTCCCTGTGCCATAATCCAGAAATTGCCTTCAGGAAGAAAACTGCAGCAACCAGAAGGCACACCTTGTTGGTTTCCTTTCTTTCAATGGCTAAAAAGAAAAGATTTAAAACAGTTGTTTCACCTTGAAAACATTATGCTGAGTAAAGTAAGTCAGTCACAAAAGGACAAATGTATGATCCCACTTGTATGAAATACCTAAAATAGTCAAATGTATAAAGACCTAAAAGTTTATCAGTGATTACAGGGGGAGGAGGAGAAAGAGGAAGTAGGTGCTTAAAGGGGTACTGAGTTTCTGTAAGAGTGATAGAAAAATTTGGAAATGGATAATGGCAGTGGTTGCACAACATGATGAATGTAATGTCATTGAACTGTACATGTATAAAAAACGTAGAAATGGCAAATTTTGTTATGTATTGTGGTGTGATGGATCATTTTTATATGGCCTTTCCTGCCATGGCCTTGTAACAATCACTTGGGTGGGACTATACAAATAAGTTTTTTGGTTTTTTATACGAATAAGGTAATTGTGACCTACCAAGGGGATTGGATAGCTTGCTAATAATGCAAATAAAGTTCATGGAGCCCATGTGGGGGTGGGACTGTGCAAATAAGCTCTATGGAACCCTAATGAAGAAATTGGTCAGTATTGCTATCCCACTAGGCTTAAAATGAGCCATCTCAGAGACAGGAGAAGAGGATCTCACCATAACCAGGAAAGAGCCAAGAGTGGAGCATGTCCTTTGGACTGCAGAGCCCTGTGCTGAGAAGCTCCTGGAACCAGGAGACTGAGAGAAAGCACTGTAACACTGAAGACAGCAAGAAGCAGTAGCAGAGAAACGGCGGCAGCAAAACCAGGAGAACAGCAAGAGATGGCGAGGTGGGCCAGGAAGCCCACAGAGCAAGAAACCTGAGTGGCTTCTGGCAGGAAAAGGTGCCTCTGGGAACTTGGTGGAGCTAGGTTTGCTGAACCAAGGAGCTAGAGCTGAGTGCCTTCAGGCTGAGACTTACTGGCAGAGTCGGCTGTCTCAGGGCACTTATCGGCAGAACTAAAAGAGCTTTGTAACACTTGCCGGAGCAGGGCAGAGGCTGAGGGGCCAGAGAGAGGCATGGCTGCAGCACAGCTGAGAAGAGGCCGTTCTGATGGAAGAACTGTAACCTGAGTGTTCCTGCACCTGAGTTGTAACCTGTTACTTCCTTAATAAACCCATAATTGTTAGTATAATCTGTGAGTTCTGTGTGGCCATTGCAGCAAATTATCAAATACGGCAGAGAAAGAGAGAGTACCTTGGAAGGGATGGCTGGTGTCAGAATTGGTAGAGATGGCACAGAGAGGCAATGTCTTACCCCTGCCTCATAGGAATGAGCCTTTGGCTGTTGATCTTAATTCTCCTTCCCCCTTGTGAAGTTCGAAAAGGTCGGACACCTCCCCCATGCCATTTTTACATATATATTTAGCACCAAAAAAATTTTTTAAACAGTTATTTCATACATTTTTTGCAGTTTTCTAGTTATTTATGGTTAGATGGCAAGCCCCATACTGGTAATTTCTTCATAAGTAGAAGCAGAAATCTACTGCCTCATTATTAAATATGAATGGATAACTCAGGATCAGTAGGCATTTGAGGACGACAAAACATAAGATTTACTTAAAATTTCAGAGCAGAGTATAAATGGTATAACACTGAACATATATAAGTAAAGGTGTTGTTGACAACATTTGTGAGATGGAAAGGGAACAGAAGCGATCCAGGAAAACAAGGAAAAACTAATATTCTGCTCTTACAAAACAGTAAGGGAGTCATGAGATATTGGCAAATATTTATGAAAGATGAAATAGGAATTTTGCATAGTAGTTATGTAGTGCCGCTATAACAGAGATACCACAAGTGGATGGCTTTAACAAAGAGAAATTTATTCTGTCACAGTCTAGGAGGCTGAAAGTCTGAATTCAGGGTGCCAGCTCCAGGGGAAGGCTTTCTCTCTGTCAACTCTGGGGGAAGGTCCTTGTCATCAATCTTCCCTGGTAGGGGAGCTTCTGAGTGCAGGGACTGTGGGTCCAAAGGACACACTCTTCTGGCTCTTGTTTCTTGGTGATCTGAGGTCCTTCTGTCTCTCTGCTCACTTCTCTCTTTTATATTTCAAAAGATATTGACTTAAGACAAAATCTGATCTTGTAGATCAAGTCCTACCTCATTAATATAACTACCTCTAATCCTGCCTCATTAACATCATAGAGGTAGGATTTACAACACATAGTAAAATCACATCAGATGACAAACTGGTGGGTAATCACATAATACTGGGAGTCATGGCCTAGCCAAGTTGACACATTTTGGGAGGACACGATTCAGTCTATAACAGGTATATTATTTAAAAGTTATAAAGGTAACCAGTAGTGTGGTTAGCAAACTGAAATGCCTATAGGAGCCAAGCAGGTAACATGAATGAGAAACAGAGCTCTTGTATTGGTGTATGTGTTTACCTGGATTTGGTGAGAACTTTGGCACACTAGCAGGTGCCTACCCTGTCTGGAGAGGATAGCGACTTGACCAACTTTGGTCAGTTGTTGGAATAACCTATTGCCGTTGAGTAGATTCCAACCCATAGCGACCTTATACGACAGAGTAGAACTGTCCCATAGGGTTTCCAAGGAGCAGGTGGATCTGAACTGCCAACCTTTTGGTTAGCAGCCAAGCTCTTAACCACTGTGCCACCAGGGCTTCAATTGTAGGAAGAGGGGCCGTATTTGCAACATCTGGTCTTTTTGTGAGAGCTAAACATTTGGACTTTTTATGTTGAATTTTACAACTTTTTTCCTTCTAAATTTTATTTATTTTGTTGTTGTTGTTGAGCATATACACAGCCAAACATAAACCAATTCAACAGTTTCTACATGTACAATTTAGTGACATTGATTACATTCTTTGAGTTGTGCAACCTATTCTTGCCCTTCTTTTCTGAGCTTTTCCTCCTCTGTTAACATGAACTCACTGCCCCCTAAGGTTCCTATCTAATCTTTCAAGTTGTTGTCAATTTGATTGCGTATAGACAGTTCTTAAAAGAGCGTAATGCTCAAAGCAGACCTTTTTTTACTAATTAAGCTAAACTGTTGTTTGATTTTAGGATGACTTCAGGGAATATTATTAGTTTAAGGTTTAAACATTATCTCAGGGCAGTAGTTTCAAGAGTTCTTCCACCCACCATGGCTCCAGAAAGTCTAGTATCCATGAGAATTTGAAATTCTGTTCTGTTCTGCATTTTCCTTCTTTTGATCAGGATTCTTCTATGGAATATTTGATCAAAATGTTCAGGAATGGTAGCCAGGCACCATCCAGTTCTTCTGGTCTCATGATAAAGGAGGCAGTTGCTCATGGAAGCAATTAGCCACACATTCCATATCCTCCTTATTCCTGACTCTCTTTCTTCCTCTGTTGCTCTAGGTGAATAGAGACCAATTGTTGTGCCTCGGATGGCTGCTTGCAAGATTTTAAGACCCCAGGCACTACGCAACAAACTAGGAGGTAGAACAGAGGCACTAAGCACCTTATTAGGCCAGTTAACTGGATGTCCCATGAAACCGTGGCCCTAAACCTCCAAACCAAGGAACCAAATCCCATGAGGTGTTTGGTTGTACATAAGCAGTCTAAGCAGTGTTTTTTGGTTTTGTCGTTGTTGTAAATATATCACAAAACTTTTGCCAATTCAACATTTTACAGATGTACAATTTATTGACAGCAATTGAAGTAATAAGCTGTGCACCCCTCCCCTTAATCAATGCAATTTTTCCATCACCATTAACCCTCCCTTTTCCTCCTCCCTCCCACCCCTCGTAAGCACTAATAAACTTTGGTCTCTATACATTTGCCTTGCCTTGTCTATTTATATAAATGAGGTCATACAATATTTGCCCTTTTTGATTGACTTATTTTCCTCTGCATAATGTCTTCAAGCCCCATCCATACTGTAGCATGTATCAGGACTTCATTCCTCCTTCTGGCTGAGTAGTATTCCATTTGTATGTATGTACCACATTCTGTTTATCCTTTCATCTGTTGATGGGAATTTAAATTGTTTCCACCTTTTGGCTATTATGAATAGTGCTGCAATGAACACTGTTATACAGGCCTCTTTTTGAGTATCTGCTTTCTAGTCTTTTGGGTATATCTGTAGGAGTGGAATTGCTGGGTCATATGGTACTTCTTTTTTCGTCTGTTTTCCACAGCAGCTGTACCATTGTGCATTCTCACCAGAAATGGATAAGGGTTCCAGTTTCCCCACATCCTCGCCAACATTTGTTATTTTCTGTTTGCTTTTTTAAAATTTTGATCTTAGCTATCCTGATGTGAGTGAAATGGCATCTCATTGTGATTTTTATTTGCATCTCTCTGATGGCTAATGACACTGAGCATCTTTTCATGTGTTTGGTGGCCATTTGAATGTCCTCTTTGGTGAAACATCTACTCACGTCCTTTGCCCATTTTATGGTTGAGTTACTTGTCTTTTTGTCGTTAAGTTGTCAAAGTTCTATTTATATTTTGGTTATTAGTTTCTTGTCAGATATATGGTTTCCAAAGATGTTGTCCCATCGGTAGCTTGTCCTTTCACTTTTTTGGTAAAGTCTTTTGATGAACAGAAGTTTTTAATTTTTATGAGGTCCCATTTATTTATTTTGTCTTCTGCTGTTTGTGCTTTTGTTATTATATTAGATAATCCATTGTTGAAAGCTAGGCCTGACAGCAGTTGCCCCTGCTTGTTCTTCTAAGAATTTTATGGTTTCAGTTTGCACATTTAGGTCCTTAATACATTTTGAATTTGTTTTTGTGTGTGATGTGAGGCATGGATCCAGTTTCATTTTCTACACGTGGAAATCCAGTTTTCCCAGCACCATTTATTGAAGAAACTCTTCTTTCTCTGTCAAATGGATTTAGCACCCTTGTGAAAAATCACTTGAGCACAGATGTGTGGGTTTATTTCTGGATTTTCAATTCTATTCCATTGGTCTGTGTGTCTATTGTTATATCAGTACCACACTCTTTTGATTACTGTACTGTATAGTATGTTCTAAAATCGGTAAGTGTGAGTCCTCCTGCTTTGTTCGTCTTCAGCATTGTTTTAGCTTTTCGGGGCCTCTTGTCATGCCATGTAAAGTTGAGGACTGATTTTTCTATTTACAATCTTTTAATCTTGGATTTTTTTTTTTTTTAATTCAATGCAAGCCAAACGAAATACATCTACAGTCAGATCTAGCCTGCAGGCCATCTGTTTGCAACCTCTGCAATAGAGAAACTGAATACAGTATACGACTATGACTCACAGAACTCAAAAGGGAGGCGAGTGAACTGAGATGTGGTATAAGTGTGCTAAATCCTCATCTGTCATAGCAGGAGTCAAAAGAAAAGGTCTAAAGTTGATTAATTAAGAAACAGCAATAAAATGATTCAGAGTAGTTGCCTCTTTAAAATGGTATAAGGGTGGGCAGGTAACTGTTGCTTTTCATTATAAGTTCTTTTATATTCTTTGATTTTAAAACGTAAGTAGGTATTGCTACTAGGCTTGCCAGGAAGTTACTCTAGAAGTGAGCATAACTAAATTTTTCTGCCAGCAACAACAGAAGAGGCCAATAGCTGGGAAAAGTTTGGAGGGGTAGCAAAAGGCATTGCCTCTCTCTAGAGGAAAAACAGGTGTTAGCACCTTTGAAAGAACAGAGACAATGTGTTACGTTTCCACATTTTTATGTTTCCCGGAATTGATCTTTATAAAGGCATGAGAGTCCTAAATCCTGAGTATGCTTTAAACTATGAATTGAAACCATTGAATAACAAAATCTATTAGGTTTTAAAATATTGAGAAACTAAGAAAATAAGAATACATTCTACTAATTTCATTTTTAAATCACCGATAAATACCTTGAAAGTACTGTTTGTGTTTCATGGAAGTGTTTGTGCTCTTCAAAAAAGGAGTATAGATCCTTATTTTTATGATTGTTCATATCGTATGACATGACTGACTTCAAATGATAAACCCGAAGAAACCAAACCATAGAGATTGTACAAGGGGAATATCAACTCTAGAACAACACCAAGATCATCCTGAAATTCTTGTTTCTATAAAAACCTACCAACACATTAGCAGAATATATTTACATGAAGTTTGCAAGCTAAATTTATGTATTTAGGCAGTTACTCAAGATCTCCAGGGTGATTCTAAGAAAAATATTAAGAAATTAAAATTGGATTAAACTTGAGAAACAGATTTATTATATGTCACTTTCTTTTCTCGAAGCCACTTAGGGAAAACTGGACCAATATCCAGATTATCTCCCTCAATCTGTTCTCCATCCTACAGCTAAGGGACCTTACTCAAAGGCAAATCTGCTGAAACCACCATCCTAATTTAAACCTTTTATTTTATCTCCCTTCCCTTCAGGATAAAGTAAAGGTCTATGTTGATCTGATCTCTGCTCACTTTTCTGACCTCATCTCAGCTCTCTCCAACCAATTCAAGGTGGTGCTTGCTGACCGTTGAATCTGAGCTCCCTTCCTTTCCAACTTTCTTTTCTGTGGCTAACTTCTGAGTATCCATGAAAGCTCAGCTTAGGTCTGCCCCACCTCCAGGGAAGGACCTTCTAGAGCCCCCCAAGCCTGGGTTGTATATCTGTATTGGGTATTTCCACAGCACCTTATTGGATAGCTCATCATAGCTTGGCTTTTTCACCCATTATCTTTCGACCCTAATCTCACTAGTGGATTTGTAACCTTATGACCATAAAAGTTGGTCTTATTGAGGTAGCTTCTTTTTTTTTTTTTTTCCCCTCTAAATGATGCTTTTAGTTCTCAGATCATTTATGAAATGGACAAATCCCAGTCCCTGCCTGCTCTACCTAAATGCCTACTCCCCCGCAGGCAGATTCCTTTATAATTCAGTTGCCCCCTTCCCCACTTCCCAGGAGGTGTCCCAGACTTTAACACTAGAATTATACAAAATCAAACAGAAAACAGTAACAAAGTTTGTACCGAGAAAAGAGGATTGTTTTCTCATAGAAAGATGCACTTATAATCAACTTTCCTAAATTTCATTTTGAATGACTTGTATGTAGATTTCCTGAATGCTTGAATGATATTACTATTGCTTACCATATTGTATAAAATGGTAGGCATTCGCTAAATATTTATTGATCATGATAATTTTTAAAAAGACAATTTCTATTCATCCCTAGATACTGTCATTAGAAACTTATTTATGAAGTTTTACACAAAATTTTAATTGAAAATGATAGGATTCCTGAAAGTTAAACAATTTACACCATTTTACAAAAAAAAGAGATATTAAAAATCTATAAATTCATATCCTGATGAAACCAGAAATGCTGTGGGATTTTTTTCTGATAATTTTTTGTGATTTTGCTTTGAAAAATCTAGATTTATAAAGGTCTTTGATTCAAACAAAATTCTTCAAAAAACAAAAAAGATTCAAATTGACCATATTTCAGAAGAGATAAAATTTGACCTAAATCTTAGAAAAGGCTTTTGGTCACATGTCATTTTCTTTCTTTTAAAGTGTTTTCTAAACTATGGACTATTTCCTGCTCCTTTCCTTTTTTCTTCTGATATTCACATCCGATTCAAAAGAGATAAATTTTATTTCAACTATGTAGATATATGTTTTTAAACTCCCCATCCCCCCTCCTCCCAGTCTCCGGTAACCACTAATCTTTTGTTTTGATGGATTTGCTTGTTCTAGATATTTCATATAAGTGGAATCATACAATATTTGTCCTTTTGTGTCTGGCTTATTCACTTAGCATATTTTCAAGGTTTATCCATGTAGTGCCATGTATCAGAACTTCACTTCTCTTTATAGCTGAATAATACTCCATTACATGTACATACAAGGTCAGTGTGTGGGGCAAGCGGTTTGCAATCGGCTGCTAAACTAAAGGTTGGTGATTCGAACTCACACAGCTGCTCCTCGAAAGAAGGGCTTATCTGCTTCCATAAAGATTACAGCCACGAAAACCCTATAGAGCAGTTCTAATCTGTAACACATGGAGTCGCCATGAGTCAGCATTGAATTGATGGCAACAGGTTTGGTTTTGGTATGTATATACTATATTATTTATCCGTTCGTCTATTGAGATAAATTTTAATATCATCAATAAAACTTAACTGTCATTTTTGCATGTTTTCTTATCCAATAAACCTATGAATAGCTACAGTACACTAAGTATCCTGCTGAGGACATTCCCAAACAACAACAACATTTATTTTTCAAAACATCTGTGAGGTAGGTATTATTAGCATCCCTATTTCACAGATGTGAAAACATAAGATCAAAGAAATTATGTAATTTCAAAACATCACGCAACTGACAAGGAGGCGAGCCCTAAGTGATATTTGCAAATGTTGGAAAAAGAAGAGGAGAGGAAATGGGGATAATAGCCTAAAGAAAACACAATCGTTGGAAACATTTTTTTCACAGCTGTTCGTGGAATGACAGCCGGTTAATGCCTCATGAGATCATTTGAAGTCAAAGCAAACATAGTTTCACTCTCTGCTCACTGAAAGGGAAATAAATAATTACTTAAGAAGGCCTAAACAATTTTATTTTTAATGTAGCCTTTTTATTACCAGCATCAATGACAAAGATTTGTTGAGTCCTGCTGTATATATGTATGTACAGTCCTTTGTGTGTGTGTGTATGTGTGTGTGTGTGTGTGTGTATTAGGCTATATGTAGAGAGAGAGGGCACCCTTCTGGGCACAAGAGCATAAAGACATAAAGCAGACTTGTGTCTTCTCTGACAGCACAGTTTTTTCTTTTTTTGGTGGAATGTTTATTTGAAATTTGTTTGTATAGCATTCCGCTATCCCAGATTATAACATATTTGAGATTCTTCTTCCCTATCACTAAAAATGGCCATAGGCATAGTCCATGTAAGTGTTTACATCAGTAGTAGCTCCCAGTTCAGCTTCCCAAGAAAGGAACCAGTGTTGAGTACCATAGTATGGTTTGGCCCTGCCCCGGTTTGGGACTATGGCTAGGGGAGTAAGCTTAGAGAACAGGGCTCCGTTGGTCTCTCTCATGATGAATAGGCACTGGGTGTCCCGCACGTCTGACTCAGTCTAACATTTAGATGACCTTCTCATCCCTTCCAGCCTTCATTTCTCAGGGTAATTAACAGGTGCCAGTTTCTGTTTCCATGGACTTATGAAGTCCATCAAATTTACAGGAAAACTCTTCCATTATGGTCTGGCTTGTTTCTGCTCTGTTTCTGGGGACTCAGGGGCGTCTTTAAGAGCTCTGCCAACCTCCGCTACCTTAACATCACTACCATATCACCTTACTGAGTTTGAAGGCTAGAATTTATGTAAATCTGTATTTACAGAAAGTGCAAAAAATTAACAGTTCACAGCCCATTTAATTATTGAGTTCTACTCACAGCATTTACAGGGTCTTTGCTTAACTAATCTCTCCACGTCATTTTTCCCCCCTGGGAACACTCGGCTGTAAAAGACGCTCGCGGTCAGTGGGGAGCTATGTGATTTAGGCTCTCACAGTCCGAGAGGCAGCTGGATCCAAAGGATTAGAAGTCATGTTAGCTGAGCCTGTTACTTGGCAGGAAGAAAGCACGAAGGTGGGTTTTGACAAGTCAGAGCATGTGTGATTGCAATGATAGCAGCTTTACTGCTGCGTTTGCTGGGCAAATGAGATCTGTTTGGAAGAATGGGTCTTATATTTTATGCTTCCACAGATCACTTTGATTCAACAGAAATAGTTCAAAACAAACACATTTTGAGTGTTTAGAAAACTATACTTGTAAACTGCTTTCAAAGTACTATTTTACTTTATGAAATCCATTAAGAAATTTTAGAGTTGCTTGTTGTTGGATACACATTTTACCCTTTATAACATCTGCACCCATGCGTAACTTTTCATTCACTTTTGTGCTTGAATCTTTCTCTTTCCGAGAGTTTTGAAATTCAGTCCTCTGATGAAATCTCAAGGGGATATGTGATACGGTGGAAAGAGTAGGAGGCTAAGAGTCAGTTGAACTGAATTCTAGTTCTGACTCTCCATTTTGTGTCATGTAGGGCAAACGGTTGTGCTTGGCTGCTAACCAAAAGGTTGGAGGTTTCAGTCCACCCAGATGTGCCCCGAAAGAAAGGCCTGGTGATCTACTTTCAAGTAATCAGCCACTGAGCACAGTTCTACTGACACATATGAGGTTGTCATGAGTCAACAGCAACTGATTTATTGGTTTATTCATTTAATCGCTCACCGCCTTAATTTCCACATCTATGAAATGGCAAGAATGATAGCCTATTGCTACAAAGTTGTGATAAGATGTATTCAAGTTACCACAATCTGCACTTACAACTGTCTTTTTTTTTTGTACATCTTATCATTAGTAATTGACTACTTATCTAGTGTTACTATAACAAAAATATCACAAGTGGATGGCTTTAACAAACAGAAATTTATTCTCTCACAGTTTAGGAGGCTAGAAGTATGAATTTGGGGCACCAGCTCTAGGGGAAGGCTTTCTGTGTTGGCTCTGGGGGAAAGTTCTTGTCTCCTTTCAACATCTGTGGGCCCAGCATTCCTTGGAGATCTCCATCTGTCTTGGCATCAGTCATCCCCTGGGTCTAGGAGGTTCTCAGTGCAGAGACCTCGGGTACAAAGGACACACTCCACACTCGGCTCTTCTTTCTTGGTGGTAGTGAGGTCCTTCCCCTCTCTGCTTGCTTCTCTCTCTTTTCATCTCTTGTAAGATAAAAGGCATGACTCAAGCAAGAGTGTGACTTGAGTAAGGGTGTGACTTGAATAACAATGTGACTTGAGTCACACCCTGTTGTAAGGCTGTAACTCAAGATACACGGCACACTGATCCTACCTCATTAATATATAGAAGCTAGGATTTACAACACATCACAAAATGGAGGATAATTACATCAGATCATAAGATAGAGGACAGCCACACAATACTGGAATCATGGCCTAGCCAAGTGGACACATTTTTTGGGGGACACAGTTTAATCCATGATAGTAGTATGTACTTTAATATGTACTACATACAATGTTGCAGTGCATAAAAGGACCACACAGACAAATCTCACTGATTTTCTGACTAGAAACACCATCCTCATTCCCAGGGATAATCTAGATGATCCAGAACCTTCCATAAGTGGAGTTATTACCTCAATTTAGAAAATGCCAGTGTCCTCCATTTTTTTATGAACATGTGTATTTATGTATGTATTAAAATATATCTGTAATTTATATGTAATGTTTTCAACACCCAAAGACAAGGATTGGATTTATAAAGATACTGATAATAAAAGGCAATAATCATGAAAACTAAAAAAAATGAGGTATTTGATTTATGTCAGAACCAACTTACTATGGAGTTGTCAGAACAGAACCCTGTTGTAAATCGGGATTACCTGGATTAGGATAATATATACAAATAATATGAGCCAGCATATGAGGTAGATACTGTTAGGTTTTCTTAGAGATGAGGGAACTAAGGCTTGAAGTGCTTAGGTGACTTGCCCAAAGTCACTCACAATGTATCAGCCAAGTTTATGCACCAGCCCAGATTCACTTGTCTCCATCTGGCCCCACCCACGGACCTTGGACTCTTGCTCAGTGGAGCTCACCTCGCTCCTAACAGCACTGCTGACTCAGCAGCCCTCCCCAACCAGGTCCAAACTGACCCACCAACTGGCCCCTCCCACAAGTTCCAGAATCAGATGAAACACGGGGAAGCTTTCCCTACAACCCAGAGGGCAGGGTAATTTAACACCCTATGGGGCAAACTTAGGAGTCTCTGGGTGGTGCAAACGGTTACGCACTTGACTACTAACAAGAAGGTTAGAGATTTGAACCCACCCAGAGGCTCCTCAGGAGACAGGCCTGGCGACCTGCTTCTGAAAGGTCAAGGCCATGAAAACCATATGAAACAGTCTGCTCTGCACAAATGGGGTCGATACAAATTGGAATTGATGGCAACTGGTTTAGTTTTTAGTTTTGAGGCTGTCATGGACTGAATTGTATCCCCCAAAAATATGTGTATCAATTTGGCCAGGCCATGATTCCCAGTATTGTGTGATTGTCCACCATTTTGTCATCTGATGTGATTTTCCTATGTGTTGTAAATCCTACCTCTGTGATGTTAATAAGGTGGGATAGGCCACAGTAATGTTGATGAGGCAGTTCTTAATCTACAAGATTGGATTGTGTCTTGACCCAACCTCTTTTGAGATATAAAAGAGAAGCAAGCAAGAGACACGGGGACCTCATGCTACCAAGAAAGCAGCGCCAGGAGCAGAGCATATCCTTTGGACCTGGGGTTCCTGTGCAGAGAAGTTCCTAGCCCAGGGGAAGATCGATGACAAGGACCTTCCTCCAGAGCCAACAGAGAGAGAAAGCCTTCCCCTGGAGCTGACACCTTGAATTTGGACTTGTAGCGTACTAGACTGTGAGAGAATAAACTTCTCTTTGTTGAAGACATTCACTTGTGATATTTCTGTTATAGTAGCACTAGATGACTAAGACAGGGGCCAAACTTGGACAAACAGGAGGCAGGAGATAGGAAAGAGCCAGCAGATGAATGCCTCTCCCTTCTTCCCCATGAAGGGCTGTTCCCATACCCAGTGGATCCCTCTGCCATCTCCAGAGACATCCTATGTGATGAAGGCTTAGTCAGCACCAGCTGGGAGACAACACCTTGTGAGGTTAGGGTTCTGATTTATAAACTGAGGTATGCTTTTAACCAGTGACTGATACATAGTGTCTTTTTCTCCCTAGCCAGATGTATAGGTCTGGAGATGGGAGTGGTCCTGCTCACTATTACACCATAAACCAGAAAAAAAAACAAACCAGTTGCGTTGAGTAGACTATGACTTATGGCAACCCCGTGTGTGTCAAAGTAGAAGTGTGCTCTATAGGATTTTTTTAAAATTTTTTTTATTGTGCTTTAGATGAAGGTTTACAGAACAAATAGTTTCTCATTAAACAGTCAGTACACATATTCTCATACAGAATTGGTTAACAACCCCATGACATGTCAACACTCTCCCTTCTCGACCTTGGAGGACTTTTTCTTGGTGAAAATATACGTAGCCAAAGTTAGACCATTTCAAAAGTTTCTACATGTACAATTCAGTCACATCGATTACATTCTTCCAGTTGTGCTGCTATTCTCACTATCCTTTTCCAAATTATTCCATCATAATTATCTTCAACTCACTGCCCCCTAGGCTTTCCATCAAACTTTTTGAGTTGCTGTTGTCAATTTGATCTCACATAGATAATTTTTTTTTTGTACCTTAGATGAAGGTTTGTAGAACAAGTATTTTCTCATTAAACAGTTAGTACACATATTGCCCTATGACAATGGTTAACAACCCCACAACATGTCAACACTGTCCCTTCTCAACCTTGGGTTGCCTATCACCAGCTTTCCTGTCCCCTCCTGCCTTCTAGTCCTTGTCCCTGAACTGCTGTGCCTCATTAGTCCCGTTTGTTTTATGAGGCTGTCCAATTCCCGGCTGAACGGTGAACCTCAGGAGTGACTTCACCACTGAGCTAAAAGGGTGTCCAGGGGCCATACTCTTGGGATTTCTCCAGTCTGTCAGGCCAGTAAATCTGGTCTCTTTTTTTGTGACTTGGAATTTTGTTCTACATCCTTTTCCAGCTCTGTCTAGGACCTTCTATTGTGATCCCGGTCAGAGCAGTCAGTGGTGGTAGCCGGGCACCATCTAGCTGTGTTGGACTCAGTCTGGTGGAGGCTGTGGTAGCTGTGGTCCCTTAGTCCTTTGGACTTATCTTTTCCTTGTATCTTGTTTTCTTCATTCTCCCTTGCTCCCGAAGGGGTGAGACCAATGGAGTATCTTAGATGGCTACTTACAGGCTTTTAAGACCCCAGACGCTACTCACCAAGGTAGAATGTAGAACATTTTATTTATAAACTGCATTATGCCAATTGAGCTGGATGTTCCCTGAGACCATAGTCCCCACAGCCCTCAGCCCAGCAATTGAGTCCCTCAGGGAGTTTGGAAGTGTCTATGGAGCTTCCATGACCTTTCCTTGTACAAGTTGTGCTGGCTTTCCCAGTAATGTGTACTGTCTTACCCTT
>NW_004444050.1:1705457-1754681 GCF_000243295.1 Trichechus manatus latirostris | reverse complement strand
CCTCTTTTATTGTTCTGATGCTGTTGTCATTCAGAGATTAACCTCTCTGGTTCCCTGTTGTAATTCTTTTGGTTTTGCATAGGACTTGAGAGTTCATTTCCTAGGTTGGTATCTGGCTAGTACAATCCTGTGTCCTAGATTCAGCCTGTGATCTGATGTTGTTTGTTCTCAGATCAAAGGACTCCCTTTAATAAGTCCTGTAAGTTTGGTTTGGTTTTTACATAGTCCCTTAATTTCTGTTTATCTAGAAATGACCTAATTTCACCATCATGTTTGAACGAGAGTTTTGCAGGATATATTATTCCTGGCTGGCAATTTTTTTCTTTCAATGTTTTATATATGTTGTCCCATTGCCTTCTTGCCTGCATGGTTTCTGCCGAATAATCTGAGCTTAGTCTTATTGTTTCTCGTCTGTATGTGACTTTTTGTTTTTCTCAAGCTGCTCTCAGGATTCTTTGTTTGTCTTTGGTTTTAGCAAGTGTAATTATGATATGCCTTGGTGATTTTCTGTTGAGATCTATCCCGTATGGGATTCATTGAGCTTCTTGGATGGTCAGCTTTTCATCTTTCATGATATTGGAGAAGTTTTCTGTCAGCAATTCTTCAATGATCTTCTCTGTGTTTTCTCTTTTCTCCCCCTGTTCTGGAACCAATCACTCGAAGATTTTTGCTTTTGATTGTATCCCACGTAATTCTCAGTGTTTCTTCATTTTTATTCATTCTTTTTTCTGATTTTTCCTCAGAGTTGTATCAAAGTGTTTGTCTTCAATTTTACTGATCCTATCTTCCACCGTTTCAAATCTGATCCTCAGCCCATCTATGACACTGTCCATTTCTGAAGTCTTGTTGTTTATCTTTCAGATTTCTAATTGTTGTTTCTGTATGATTTCTAGTTGTGAATTTATTTTAGCATTTTGTTCCTGTATTGTTTTCTTGAACTCTTCCATTTTTTATCTGTATTTTCCATTAATTTGTCTGCCTTTTCCATGAACTTGTGTATTTTTTCCTCATTTTTTGTCTGCTTTTTGCTTCAACTCTTGGATAATTCTGAATATTAGAGACTTGAATTCCCTATCAGTTAGGTCTAGTGCCATTTCTTCTACTGGAAAGTCATCTGATGTTTTATTTTGGATGCCTACTGGAACCATCTTATCCTGTTTTTGTAAATGTTTTGATATTGTCTGCTGTCTTTAGGGCATTCAGTGGTTATTTTCCTCATTTATTGATTGTAGATTTGTTTGTTTCATCCTGCTTTTTTGTTTTATTTGGTTATGTCTGAGCAGGCAGGCTATGTGTTCTTTGTTGTTTGCTCGTCTGTGGGCACACTACTTTTCACCTCCTTATCCAATGGGCAGGGTTAGTCACTCAGGTATGGTGCAGCAGGGTAGGTCCAGCTGAAGGTGAGTTCCTTGGATGGGTTGTTTGTGGCATGTACCAGGGCCGACAGTGTGGACTGGGAATCAGTGCAGGGCAGGTTCCAGTAGGCCATGCCTGTGCTGCTTGGGAGTGTGATGATGAGCACACAGTACAGGTAAGCAGGAAGAAGGGGGTAGATTGTGATGTGTGGAGCTAAGATGGGTATGGAAAGATGAGAGAGAGGAAAGAGGAACAGGAGCCAAAAACATACACACAAACAAAAAAGAGTGCTAAGGGAGCTTGCTATTGGAGTGGAGAGATGAGAGACTGAGAAATGAGGAAAAACAAAAATGAAAAAAAAAGAAAAAGGGTAAAAGAAAAAAATGAATAAGAAACTGGAAATGAAGAAAGACAAAAAAGAATAAGAGAGAGAAGAAAACAAAACAAAACAAACAAACAAAAAACCCAAAAAACAAGAAAAGAGAGATGCCTTCAGGGATGTCCCTGTGCATCTGCGCAAAGTAAGGGAGTAGCTTCCAAGCCACCCGGTACTGCCTGACTAGAAGGGGCTCACAAGCCCAGGAAAGAAAAAGAAAATGAACATACAAATTAAAACAGAACAAATCAGAGCAAACAAACAAACAAAAAGCCCCAGGGGTCCCACCAGCATGGTGGCACGGGCCGGAAAGCAGTCCCACAGTCAAGCGGTGTCCCACAGCCTTTCAGGAAGAAGCGAAGATGGCGCATGGAGCCAGGTATTTGAGAGAAAGGAGGGGGAGATGGTGAGAGGTAAGGAAGAAATCTAAAAAAGTGGAAAAAAGCAACACCAGTAGCCAACAAAAGGCACTCGGGGTTGGCCAGTGTAGCCGGGTGGAATCCAAGTGACACCAGGGTGAAGCTTGTGTTTCCTGTCCAAGAGACTGTGGCTGCAGGAAGCAGAGGAGGCTAAGTGGGGTGAAGAAAGGTGGGGGTGGGGGTGGGAAAGCCTATATTGCTGGTTACCGGTTGTTCTGTCTCCTGCTGGAAGCTCTGTGAAGCTGCTTTCTCATACCCCCTGTTTGCTGATTCCCAATAGGAGTCCAAGATGGCAGATTGGTGCTGCGGGAGCTGATAGGGGACTTCTGCATGTATCTCTCCTTGCTCTCTGTTCTCAGTCAGTTCTTATTCCAGTTGATGCTTGGCTGAGTGCTTTATCTCTTCATTTGATGCTTAGGGTTTCAAGATTGATGTGTGACTCTGTTTGACTTAGTTGTTCTGATATTTGCTGCAGAGGGACGGCATGGTTCTTCTGACTATAGCGCCATGTTGCCCGGAAGTCCCTCCATAAGATTTTTGCTGGCTGATTTTTCAGAAGTAGATCACCAGGTCTTTCTTACAAGGCAACTCTGGTTGTAGTGGAACCTCCAATCTTTCGGTTAGCAGCCAAGCATGTTAACCATCTGCACCACCCAGGGACCCTTATTACACCAAACACTGGAAGAGTTTTTGCTTTTCATCCCTGTGACCATGACCTCTGTGGATTTAGAGAGATCCTAGTGCTCAAGGGAGGAATTCAGAGAATAGGATCATAGAGCTGGGGTAATTGATCCTAATTACCAGGGAGAAATTGAGTCCCTGCTGCACAAAGAAGGCAGAGAACTATGTTTGGAACCCACTGGGTGCCTCTTAGTACTCCCTTGCCTAATTGTTCCAGTTAATGGAAAACTGTAGCAACCTATTACAAGCAAGACCATTAAGGACTCAAATCCACAGGAATGAAGGTTTGAGTCCCCATACAAGGTAAAGAACTCTGTCCAACTGCAGTGCTGGCAGAGGGTAAGGGAAACATGAAATGTGGAGGAAAACAGCTATGAATACCACCTGCTTAGACTGCATGGCAAGCCACCAAATCAAGAATGATAATAGCTATTGTCTTAGTCATCTAGTGCTGCTTTAACAGAAACATCACAAGTGGATGGCTTTAACAAAGAGAAATTTATTTCCTCACAGTAAAGTAGGCTAAAAGTCCAAATTCAGGGCATCAGCTCCAAGGGAAGGCTTTCTCTCTGTCAGCCTTTTCATCAGGCTTCCCTGGACTAAGTGCTTCTCTGCACAGGGACCCCGGGTCCAAAGGATGCGCTCTGCTCCCAGCACTGCTTTTTTGGTAATGTGAGGTCCCGAACTCTCTGCTTGCTTCCCTTTCCTTTTATCTCTTGTAAGATAAAAGGTGGTGCAGGTTATACCCCAGGAAAACTCCCTTTACATTGGATCAGGGATGTGACCTTAGTAAGAGTGTTACAATCCCACTCTAATCTTCTTTAACATAAAATTACAACCATAAAGTGGAGGACAACCACACAATACTGGGAATCATGGCCCAGCCAAATTGATACACACATTTTGGGGGGACATAATTCAATCCATGACAGCTATCTTTCACATTAATTATTTTCACCCATATCGTGTGCCTTTGTCATAGCTATCCAATATGAAGAACATGGCTAATGTTTTAGGTTTCAGGTGGGACTATGACAGAATAAACATTGTCCCATAATGACACAGAAGCTGAAGGAATTTATGTGTCTTCTGTGATGGAGAGACAAATTTTCACCTGCTGAAAGAACAAGAGTTGATGTGGACTGTGGGAAGGGGTGGACCCTGTTGAATATCTTCTGTTCATCTCTCCAGATCCAGTCTCCATCCTTCTCACACCTGCTGTATGCCCTGAGAGGCTGACCATCAAAGGGCTCCCTTGCCCTCTACTTCTGATTAGGCTCAACCTATGAGAGCATTTACAAGATCAGAGGGAGGGAGAAGAGTGAGGTTGAAACATTTATTCCCAGAGTCCCTCTGTGTAGGATTACTGCCTGGTGGCTGTTTTAGTTAGCAATTGCTGTGCAACAAACCTTCACAAAATGTAGTAGCTTAGGACAACATGGAAGAATCAAGCCTACGTTTAGAACTAAGGGCGTTGTGGCTGCAAGGAAGAGGGCTATTCTTGCAACCAAACTCTAGGTACTGTTAGGAAAGAAGTGTCATTGAAGGCTGGGTAGACAGCTGACAGCTACAGAGGACAGTTCTACTCTGACACACATGGGGTTGCCATGAGTCAGAGTCTACTCAACGGCAACTGTTTTTTGTTTTTTTCTGGATTATTATGTAATAGTGAGCAGGACCACTGCCATCTCCAGACGCATACATTCTGGCTAGGGAAAAGAAGATACCCTGTATCAGTCACAGGTTAAAAGCATACCTCAATGGCCTGGCCCACAGTAGGGAATGACGAAATGAGGCTCACCCACGGCCAACTCTAAGAAGTGCTATACCTATAATTAAGAGCCATGCATAGGATTAATAAGGGGAAAAGAAATAGTTAAAGAATCCTTGGTCATGCCCCCCTGCCTTTTGTGGAGCTCAATTTTAGATCATCCAAAGCTTATCTAATTACACTATTTATAGACTAACAAAGGGATTAGAAAGTTGAGGATTATATACAGTTATTTTAGGAATGATAGTGGGAACTGAAGAACTATATCAGGTAGTTTGCTCTGGCTCCATATTAAAATATAGATACATGACACAAGCTGGTTTAACAAGAAGGAGATTTATTATCTAATGTACCAATGTAACAAGAATCAGGGGTGGTTGATTCAGATACTTAATGGACTTCCTTCTAGGTTTTTTCCATCTCTCTGTTCTGCCATCCTTTATGCTGGCTTTCTTCTTAGGCTGGTGGCAAGATGCTTTCAGCACTTGTCCGGAGGGAAAAAAGGAGGAAACATCTGTTCCTGTGGCTTTTTCTTAGGACAGAAAAAAGTTGCTCAGAACCATCTCCCACCCAGCAGGATTCCCTTCAGATCTCATTAACCATATTGTGGTCACAAACACATTTATGAACCAATCACTAGCAAGGAGTACAAATTTCCATGATTGGCTTGTTCTTAATTATCTGGGTCTAACAAATGCTGGGAAGTTAACTTTAACCCTTTCATGGATAATTTTTTTCCAATAATGGAATGATGCTGAATCATTGTTTCTTGGTAGTTTTTTATTATTTGAAAAAATGGGATGCCAATTGTCAGCAAGACGTATCAGTCCCGTGTTCCATAAAGCACATCACCCAAGCAGGACATATCGGTCCCATGGTGCATCACACTTCCTCGTTACACTTGTGTCATAAAATATCTTAATTAACTTTCCAAAAATATACAAAAATACACACAAAATGTTAAATAAACATTGTACTTGCTGCACATAATTGTTATCAGTTTGATTTAGCGTGGGCTATACCGTTAACCATATTCCAGGAAGCACACAACACGCGTGGGACACATTTGTCCCATGGCTCAGGAAGTGCATCACAAGATATTTTCACCAAAAAAAATAAATAACTCATTCACTTAAATATTTTGAATGCGGATAACTGTACCTTCTCAATGACACACAGGAAATAGTAAACATACTTGCAAGCCTTATCTTGCTGTACAGAAGCAAAAACAGACAAAAATTTCACGCAGTCACTCTTATGCATGCCCTCATATGAATGGCTCTTCAACACTCAAATGTGGTACAGACCAACTTCCTTGTTTTTTAGGCAGTTGCACCAGTAACTGCCACAATGCCAGTATGTACTAAAATGGCTCAAATGCCTGCCAACAAACCTCCAGGAGTGAAAAATGTAACATAGGTGTGTATAACCCATGGTCCACGAAAGGGTTAAGTCTGGAAAGCTAAAGCCAAAATAAGGTATACAATATCTGTAGAAGAACAAAGAGGAGGGATAGATCAACAAATGGTGGACACTAAGTTTCTTGAGACAATTTGTTATATAGAAAGAGTGTAGCATATCCCTGCATTCTCTCAAGTTGGTCAAGGACTCCTGGTCACTACCCTAGTAGGAAATCAGTAGAAGACTGTATTTTCTCACAGCTTATGAACAAGGTCACCTGGGGGAAGACTTTCATTCATTTATTCAGTTATTATTGAGCCAACCAACCAACCCATTACCATCAAGTCAATTCCAACTCATAGCGACTATACAGGACAGAGTAAAACTGCTCTATAGGGATTTGAACTGCCAACCTTTTGGTTAGCAGCCGAGCTCTTAACCACTGCACCACCAGGGCTCCATCTATAGAGCACTGGGATAAATGCTGAGGATACAAATTAATGATGTGTGGTCACTACCCTCAAGGAGCACATAGTCTAGTGGAGAAGTCATAATAGAATGTTCTAAGAGCTATAAATAGATGTGTGAATGGAACCCCATGGCAGAGATGGTGAGAGGTGAGGGTGGAGGAATTTACAGGGGAGAATCACAAGTACCTGAGCTAAGTAGTGAATATGAATAAGAGTTTTTTTAGACAAATAAGGATAGGGAAGGGCATTCCGGGCAAAGGTAACAACATCCACAGAGACACAGGCACAAGAGGATATGGCATGAGCTGATATGACCGAACAGAGGAACCTGAAGATAATTGGCTGGCTGGTTTGTTAGAGTTGTCAGAGTTAAGATTGGTAAAGTAGGCTTTACATTGAAAGATCTTGTAAGCCATGATAACAAGATTGGACTCTTTAAAGGTAGTAAGGAGCCACTGAATTATTTTAAGCAAGGGTATGACTTGGTCAAATTTGTATTTGCCAGAGTTGGAGGTACAAAGACAAGACCAAAATCAGGCAAATTGTTTTGGCACCTCAGTTTCTTTATCCATAAAATGGGGTGATGGGGTGACTTTGGACTAAATTAGCCATCTCAAATGCAACCTCTACCAGGGCTGGGCAAATCCTATGTATGCATCAGGTGCACTGTGTGGGCCTGGGGGCTGCATTGGATTGATGGAATACACCCCATCTAAAGAGGGGGCAGCAATTACTCAGCCACAGGCTATTTGTCTGCAGCTATGGACAAGGGTGCTAGATATCTGATTTTTCAAAAAAAGTCTCAAATCATTTTTTGCAAAATCTCCCAATTTTTATATGTTGCTAACTAATTCAAGAATTAGTTGATGTTCAACCATTTCAGGAGGTAACATATGATCAAGAACTGATGGTATTGAGGGAAGAAGTCAAAGCTGCACTGAAGGCATTGGTGAAAAACAAGGCTCCAGGAATTGACAGAATACCAACTGAGAAGTTTCAGTAAATGGATCCAATGCTGGAAGTGCTCACTCAGCTATGCCAAGAAATTTGGTAAACAGCTACCTGGCCAACCGACTGGAAGAGATCCATATTTGTGTCCATTCCAAAGAAAGGTAATACAACAGAATGCAAAAATTATCGAACAATATCATTAATATCACACACAAGTAAAATTTTGTTGAAGATCATTCAGAAGAAGTGGTAGCAGTGCGTAGACAGGGAACTGCCAGAGATTCAGGCTGGATTCAGAAGAGGATGTGGAACAAGGGATATTGTAGCTGATGTCAGATGGATCCTGGCTGAAAGCAGAGAATACCAGAAAGATGTTTACCCGTGTTTTGTTGACTATGCAAAAGCATTCAACTGTGTGGATCATAACAAATTATAGACAACATTGTGAAGAATGGGAATTTCAGAACGCTTAATTGTGCTCATGAGGAACCTGTACACAGACCAAGAGGCAGTCGTTCAAACAGAACAAGGGGATATTGCATAGTTTAAAATCAGGAAAGGTGTGCGTCAGGGTTGTATCCTTTCACCATACCTATTCAATCTGTATGCTGAGCAAATAATCCAAGAAGCTGGACTATATGAAGAAGAATGTGGCATCAAGATTGAAGGAAGACTTATTAACAACCTGTGACATGCAGATGATACAACCTTGCTTGATGAAAGCAAAGAGGACTTGAAGCACTTACTGATGAAGATCAAAGACTATAGCCTTTAGTATGGATTACGCCTCAACATAAAGTAAAAAATCCTTGCAACTGGGCCAATAAGCAACATCATGATAAACTGAGAAAATATTGAAGTTGTCAAGGATTTCGTTTTACTTGGATCCACAATCAGTGCCCATGGAAGCAGCAGTCAAGAAATCGTATTGCATTGAGCAAATCTGCTGCAAAGGACCTCTTTAAAGTGTTAAAAAGTAAAGATGTCACTTTGAAGACTAAGATGTACCTGACCCAAGCCATGGTATTTTCAGTTACCTTATATATGTGTGAAAGCTGGACAATGAATAAGGAAGACCAAAGAAGAAAAGATGCCTTTGATTTATGGTGTTGGTGAAGAATACTGAATATACTATGGACTGCCAGAAGAATGAACAAATCTGTCTTGGTTGAAGTACAGCCAGAATGCTCCTTAAAAGTGAGGATGGTCTCAACATAATTAAGGGCATTTATACAAAGTCAACAGCCAACATCATCCTAAATGGAGGGAGTTTGAAAGCATTCCCCTTGAGAACGGGAACCAGACAAGGATGCCCTTTGTCACCACTCTTATTCAACATTGTGCTAGAGGTCCTAGCCAGAGCAATTAGGCTAGAAAAAGAAATAAAGGGCATCCAAATTGGTAAGGAAGAAGTAAAAGTTATCTCTATTTGCAGATTGTCATGGATTGAATTGTGTCCCCCCAAAATATCTGTCAACCTGGCTGGGTCATGATTCCCAGTACTGTATAATTGTGTACCATTTTGTAACTAAATGACTAGCATTAGAAAATTGGTTAAATAAATGCTATACATTTGTACACTATCTAGTCATTCAGCACGAATCAGTAGGCTTAAATTTATTCACACAGAAAGCTGTCACAGACAGGGAAGCATATTTTGGCTTATATATAAGAAGGGATCTTCTAACAGCTAGAGATATCCAGCAATGGAATGAGCAACCCAGGGCATTCTAGCAAGATATTCCGGCAACAGCAGTCATACGTTACACAGCAACATGGGCCACAGGGGAAGAACTAGGAGGAACCAGGCAGATCACGCAGTTTAGGGAAGTGGTTAAACCCCAACAGGTTAGTTATAGTAGAGGCCATCAGATAAATACCATTGGTGTAGACCAGTAGGGTCTAGAGTAGCACTGTGCAACAGAAATATACCGTGAACCATATTATACATAATGTTAAATTGTCTAGTAACCAGTTAACCACTTGCTGTGGAGTCAACTCTGACTCATGGCGACCCATGTGTGTCAGAGCAGAACCATGCTCCACGGAGTCTTCAATGGATGATTTTTTGAAAGTAGATCACAAACCTTTCTTCCAAGGTGCCTCTGGGTGGACTCCAACCTCCAACCTCCAACCTTTCAGTTAGTAGCCAAACAATCATCTTTTGCAGCACCCAGGGACTCGAAATTGTCTAGTAGCCATATTTAGAAAGTAGAAATAAACAGGTGAAATTAATTTTAATAGTATATTTTATTTAACCCAATATATCCAAAATAGTATAATTTCCACATGCAATGAATATAAATAATTATTAATGAGCTATTTCGCATTCTTTATTAGTAGTAAGTCTTCAGAATCTGGTGTGTATTTTACACGTACAGCGCATTTCATACCAGCCAGATTTCATGTGCTCAGTAGCCACATGTGGCTAGTGGCTATGGTACTGGACATTGCTAATTGAAAGTCAAGAAGCCCTGATGGCTCAATGGTTAAGAAGCTCAGCTGGTAACTGAAAGGTTTGGATTCACCCAGTGGCTCCATGGGAGAAAAGACCTGGCAATCTGCTCCCCAAATGATTACAGCCTAGGAAACCCTGTGGGGCAGTTCTACTCCATCAATAGGGTTGCTATGAGTGAGAATTGACTGGACGGCACACAACAACAACGATCCAGAATCTGGGATGTTAGAGTCAGCATAAGTAACACTAGTGACCAGTATTAGTGAATTCATAGGCTGTTTTGTTCTCTGCCTCTTCTGTAAGCTTTGCTTGGTAAGGAGGCACTGGGAACTTGGACAAAAATTATACCTGAAAATAGATCTCAAGGCAGATAGCAACACAAGTCGCATCTAATATAATGCCCCCTCGGTCGTGGGTGCTGGGGAGGGGAATCCTGCCCTGAGGCAGAAGTTGGACTTTAATGGCCTTTCCAACACTGGGTCTCTGAAGTGCATGTTCAGGCCCATGACCTCACTGTTTCGGCTAACAGAAAGGGCAGATGCTCAATTTCAAGTTACTCCTCTAATGTCAAGTGTCTGAGGGAGTGTCATACCTACCACAGGCAGAAATATGAACAGACAGACTCAAATACAGACAATGGGTACCTCAGCTGGGAAAAGCTACCAAAACACCTCAACAGAAATGAATCTGGGAATATGTATGTATCAGGCTACAAATACATTTATGATCTCAGAAGTTCAATCTCTTTGTCCTTGACTTTTTATTTTAATGTTGAGAGCATAACTTAAAGTTGCTCTGCAAAGAGGCTTGCTGAGAACTCAGAAACACTAACGTGGTGGGAGAGAAAAGGGGGGGCCGGCAGGAAGAAGCTGGGGAATGTACTCTGTCCTGGGACTTGTTTCCCGGGAGCTAGCCAAGAGGTTCATGCGTGTGCACCCAGGCTGGTGGCGACAACTAAGAAGACCCAGTCGTGTTGGGGTTGGGGTGGGAGGTGGTAGTAGGAATGCAGACAACTTGCACTGGCCTTTCTTTCGTGTATGGACAGATGATTTCGGGATGATGAGTGACAAATCTACAAAGCAGTTCTTAAATCTTGGTTTGCCTAAAAATCACTTAGGGATGGTGTCAAAAATGCATAATCTGATGAATGTAGTTTCAGGCCTTGTGAATTGATTATGAAGACAGATTCCACAAAGTGGTAAATGGTGGTTTTATTCTACTGTGATACGCTGTATAAGCTGCATGTTCTGAAGATACAGTTACATGGAAAATAGCATTAGGAAAATCATTTAAAGATATGCTATATTACTATGGATTATATGTGTAGCTCATAAGTTCTGTTCAATGTAAGTGAAACTCAAAGGTTTTCATTTCTCCCATAAGAGGAATTCAAGAGTAGTGTGGAGTCTAGAAAATGGATTCAACATAATTCTGTCTATGAAGCCTGGAGATCCTATCATCTGGTTTTGTCAGACGTTGTCTCTTCTAAACAATTACTAAATTAAATACTTTTTCTTCCTATACAATGCCAAGTTTAGTGTATTTGTCTACAAATTAGGGTCAATTAATGTTTAATACAGATAAAATGAGTTACGCATGGCCTCTACTGTTCATTTCTGTCTCTATTGATATTTTCAAGATAGAATCAAATGCGTTGAAAAGAATGAATATTTTTTCCATTTCTGCAATGAAAATTAAGCAATAATTATTGTAAATAAGACAATTTGAGTGAAAATATTATTGTTTCAGAAACAAATGCTAACTTATTAAGTAATCACGGTCATTTGCTGGAATAGAACAGATGCTTTTATTATGTTTTCCTTTTTTTCACCATGTTTAAGAATGAAGAACAATAATCATTGCATGAATGGGAAATCATATGAGTTTAACCAGAAAAATAAATGAATTCTAGAACAATAAAAAATGTGTAATCCTCACCTCTTCCCTCGGAGATTCTAATTCAACAAGTTCAGGACCCAGGGAGTCTGGGTGTAACAAGTATCCCAGAAGATTCTGATGCAGGTGGTCCCTGGACCACTCTTTGAGAAATATTGGTATTTCTAGCAATATTTCCAGGCATAAGGAACAGGATCTAGCCCCTGCTCTTTGGGAGCATTGGTGAGGGCTGGGAGAGATATCAGGGCCCCAGAAGGATCCAGCCTGTGAGGAACTGGGATTTCAAACAAGAAACTGAGGTGGAAGCCTAGTCATACTGTCTGAGCCACAGAGACGTAAGGTAGAGGAAGGGGCAGGGGGTATCCAGAGAGCCAGATACCTGGACAACAAGCACAGAAAATGTGAGGCTCCTGGCAGACCCTACTTCCCTCGGATGAGACTGACAACTATCTCTGCTAATGCATGTTGTTTTCCTATCAAATGAAAGACAACACTAAAGACTTACCTGCTTTACAAAGCTATTTATTGGCACTTCTTCTCTGATCTTGCTTGAAGTCCGTATTATCAATGTAGGATCTTATAACCTTTACTTAGGGTATCAGAGTTAACTGTAAAAGTAATAACAATCCAGAAGAAGGGTAACATATACACTCCTTGGAATATATCCTAGAGAAATAAGAGCTGTCACACGAATAGATATATACACACCCATGTTCATTGCAGCACTGTTCACAATAGCAAAAAGATGGAAACAACCTAGGTGCCCATCAACGGACGAATGGATAAACAAATTATGGTATATTCGCACAATGGAATACTATGCAATGATAAAGAACAATGACGAATCCGTGGAACATCTGATAACATCATCATCATGGAGGAATCTGGAAGGCATTATACTGAGTGAATTTAGTCAGTTGCAAAAGGACAAATATTATATAAAACCACTATTATAAGAACTCAGGAAAAGGTGTAAACACAGAAGAAAACATTCTTTGATGGTTAGGAGGGTCGGGTGGGAAGGGGAGGGGCATTCACTAACTAGATAGTAGACAAGAATTATCTTAGGTGAAGGGAAGGTCAACACACACTACAGGGGAAGTAAGCACAACTGGACTAAACCAAAAGCTAAGAAGTTTCTTGAATACAACCAAACACTTCGAGGAACAGAGTAGCAGGGGCTGGAGTCTGGGGACCATGCTTTCAGGGGACATCTAGGTCAAATGGCATAACACAGTTTATTAAGAAAATGTTTTGCATCCCACTTTGGTGAGTGGTGTTTGGGGTCTTAAAAGCTAGCAAGCAGCCATCTAACATGCATCAATTGGTCCCAGCCTACCTGGAGTAAAGGAGAATGAAGAACACCAACGACACAAGGAAAATGTTAGCCCAAGAGACAGAAAGGGCCACATAAACCAGAGACTGCATTAGCTTGGGACCAGAAGAACTAGATGGTGCCTGGCTACCACCAATGACCGCCCAGACAGGGAACACAGCATAGAGTGCCTGACAGAGCAGGAGAAAAGTGGGGTGCAGAACTCAAATTCTAGTAAAAAGACCAGACTTAATGGTTTGACTGAGACTGGAAGGACTCCGGAAGACATGGCCCCCAGACTCTCTGTTGGCCCAGAGCTGAAACCGTTCCTGAGGCCAACTCTTCAGACAAAGATTAGACTGGACTATGGGACATAAAATGATACTCGTGAGGAGTGTGCTTCTTAGCTCAAGTAGATACATGAGACTAAATGGGCAGCTCCTGTCCAGAGGTGAGATGCGAAGGCAGAGAGGGTCAGGAGCTGGTTGAATGGACATGAGAAATCCGGGGTGGAAAGGAGTGTGCTGTCACAGTGTGGGGAGAGCAACTAGGGTCACATAGCAATGTGTGCATAAATTTTTTTATGAGAAACTGACTTGAATTGTAAACTTTCACTTAAAGCACAATTTAAAAAAAAAGAAGAAGAAGGGTAACATATAACTCAAAAGGCAAAAACTTGATTATTTGGTGTGACAGATTGTTTTAGGCTTTGAGGTGAGTGATGCCATACTTGAAATAAGGCACCAGAGGGCGCCAAAGCATCATCCAAAAAGGATTCTATCGCACAAAACCTATTAAGTTTCATTTAAAGAAAATACTTGCCCAAAGTGACAGTCTCCGCCAAAGTAACCCTAAAGGCAGGAAAGAGAGAACAGGTAGTTAGCTCCTGAAGATGACTTCTGAGGCATACAGTTTCTTCGACATATCAGTTTTAGGTTATAAATTAACGTGACTTTCCATTAAATTTCCAAATACATTCTTGTTTAGTATAATACTTAATATTTTATATTTCTTATGCCCAGGTAAACATGATGCTCCAGAGCGTGCCGTGCTCATCTCGGGCACACACTGCCCCCAACCCTCACATCCTGCAGTATTCATTCCTGCAGCCGGAAGACAACAAACAGGCTGGGTTTCCCTAGCGTCCCCCGTTTGGGCCTACCTGCCTGTGGCAGCTCCTACTTGCTCCGACTCTGAACATGGAATCCCAAACTGCAGGGCTTAGTGGCCTCGCAGTGCTTCTATTCCACTGTACTCATTTCACGCAGGGGAAACTGAGGCTAAGAAGGGGCATGGTGATCTGTCCAGAGTCACACTTCAGGTTAGTGTTGCGACCAAGGTGAAACCCCTGCTGTTTCTAACCCAGGAAGTGACACTGGAGTCCCCAACAGGAACGGGGCTCGGCCCATGTGGGTGATGATCTAAGTAAGGGTAAAGAGGAATCTGAGACCCAGGATATGGGGTTCAGTGCAAGAGAGCCAGCCCTGTGGGGGCTTGGGTTGAGGGTAAGGGAAGGGGCTGAGAGTAATAAAACCAAAAAACCCAAGCCCGTTGCAGTGGAGTTGATTCTGACACAGAGCGACACTATAGCACAGAGTAGAACTACCCATAGGATTTCCAAGGCTGTAATCTTTACAGAAGCCGACTGCCATGTCCTCCCAAGGAGCAACTGGTGGGTTCCTACTGCCAACCTTTCAGTTATCAGCTTCAGCAGTCAAGTGGTTAGCCACTGCACCACCAGGGCTCTTTCTGAGAGCAACACTTTTCTGCAAAATTCCTGTGGAGTGCTGCCACTGTCTGGACAATTATGAAATTAAACTGAAACTTTGCCATAAACTAGACTCTATGGAGAGCCCTGGTGGCACAGTGGTGAAGACCTCGGCTACTAATCAAAAGGTGGGTAGTTCTATAAGGTTGCTATGAGTCGGAATCGACTCAAAGGCAACATTTTTTTTTTTGGTTTGTTTTTGGTAACCACAGTAAGCTTTTCCATTAAAATTATATTTTGTAAAATATATTTCTATCATAATACATTTTTTCTAATGCATTTGCTTGGTATTTCCAAACTCCATGATTATCATAGAAAAATGTTACTGTTGTTGTTAAGTGCCACTGAGCCTATTCCAACTCACAACGACCCAGTGTACAAAAGAAGGAAATACTGCTTGGTCCTGTGCCATCCTCACAATCAATGCTATGTTTGAGCTCATTGTGGCAGCCACTGTGTCAATCCATCTCCTTGAGGGACTTCTTCTTCTCTGCTGACCCCCTATCTTACTAATCATGACATCCTTCTCCAGGGACTGGTTCCTCCTGATAACATGTCCAAAGTATGTGAGACGAAGTCTCGCCATCCTTGCTCCTAAGAAGCACTCTGGCTGTACTTCTTCCAAGATACACTTGTTGTTTCTTCTGGCAGTCCATGGTGTGTTCAATATTCTTGGCCAACACCATAATTCAAAAGCGTCAATTCTTATTCATTGTCCAGCTTTCACATGCATATGAAGCAATTGAAAATATCATGGCTTGGGTCAGGCCCACCTTAGTCCTCAAAGTGACATCTTTGCTTTTCAACACTTTAAAGAGGTCTTTTGTAGCAGATTTTCCCAATGCAATACGTCAGTTGATTTCTTGCCTGCTGCTTCCATTGACGTTGATTGTGGATCCAAGTGGATTCCATACCCTTGACAACTTCAGTCTTTTCTCCATTTATAATGATGTTGCTTGTTGGTCTGGTTGTGAGGAACTCTGTTTTCTTTATGTTGAGGTGTAATCTATACTGAAGGCTGTAGTCTTTGATCTTCATCAGTAAGTGCTTCAAATCCTCTTCACTTTCAGCAAGCAAGGTTGTGTCATCTGCATATCTCAGGTTGTTAGAGTTTTCCTCCAATCCTGATGCCTTTCTTCTTCATACGGTCCAGCTTCTCAGATTATTTGTTCAGCATACAGATTGAATAAATACGGTGAAACGATACAAGTTTGATGCGCAGCTTTCCTGATTTTAAACTGCACAGTATCCCCTTGTTCTGTTCAAATGACTACCTCTTGGTCTATGTACAGGTTCCTCATGAGCACAATTAAGTGTTCTGGAATTCCCATTCTTCACAATGTTATCAATAATTTGTTATGATCCATAGAGTCAAATGCCTTTGCATAGTCAATATAACACAGGTAAACATCCGGTATTCTCAGCTTTCAGCCAAGATCCATCTGACATCAGCAATGATATCCCTCGTTCCACATCCTCTCTGAATCCAGCTTGAATTTCTGGCAGTTTCTTGTCGATTTACTGCTGAAACAGCTTCTGAATTATCTTCAGCAAAATTTTACTTGCATATGATATTTTTTGGTAATTTTTGCCTTCTGTTAGATCACCTTTCTTTGGAATGGGCACAAATGTAAATCTCTTCCAGTTGGTTGGCCAGGAAGCTGTCTTCCGAATTGCTTGGCATAGGGGAGTGAGCACCTCCAGCACTGCATCCGTTTGTTGAAACATCTCAATTGGTATTCTGTCAACTCCTGGAGCCTTGTTTTTAGCCAATGCCTTCAGTGCAGCTTGGACTTCTTCCTTCAATACCATTGGTTTTTTGATCATCTGCTTCCTGAAATGGTTGATGATCGACCAATTCTTTTTGGTATAGCGACTCTGTGTATTTCTTCCATCTTCTTCTGATGCTTCCTGTATTGTTCAATATTTTACCCATATTGCAACTCGAGGCTTGAATTTTTTGTTCAGTTCTTTCAGCTTGAGAAATGCCAAGCATGTTCTTCCCTTTTGGTTTTCTAAATCCGGATCTTTGCATATTTCATTATAATACTTTGTCTTCTTGAGCAGCCTTTGAAATCGCCTGTTCAGTTCTTTTCCTTCATCATTTCTTCCATTTGCTTTAGCTACTCTATGTTCAAGAGCAACTTTCAGAGTCTCTTCTGACATTCGTTTTGGTCTTTTCTTTCTTTCCTGTCTGTTTAACGACCTTTTGCTTTCTTCTTGTATGTTGTCCTTGATGTCATCCCACAACTCGTCTGGTCTTCTTCAGTCATTAGTGTTCAATATGTCAAATCTGTTATTGAAAGTGTCTCCAAATTGAGGTGGGGTATACTCAAGGTCGTATTTTGGCTCTCCTGGACTTGTTTTAATTTTCTTCAGCTTCGACTTGAACTTGCATATGAGCAATTGATGTTCTGTTCTGTGTAGTTGGCCCCTGGTCTTGTTCTGACTAATGATACTGAGCTTTTCCATCATCTGTTTCCACAGATGTAGTTGATTTGATTCTTGTGTATTCCATCTGGTGAAGTTCATGTATATAGTCACTGTTTACATTGTTGAAAAAAGGTGTTTGCAATGATCATGCAAAACTCTATCATGGGATCTCCAATGTAATTTCTATCACCAAGGCCATATTTTCCAACTACCCGTCCTTCTTCTCTGTTTCCATCTTTGGCATTCCAATCACCAGTAATTATCATAGACAAATACTAAGGGGCAAATTTGAAACAATATGAGGATTTCACAGCTAATTTCTGAGAAATGAAATCAAAGACTTCAATTTCTTTAGACTCATTCTTTATATAAGTGTGAAAGATCTGTGGATATGGAGTATTTTCTAATATGTGTTTGCTACATAATTAATGACGCAGAAAAACAAAACAAACTGAATTAAAATAATAGCAAACATTCATTGAATACATTTTTACTGTACGGGGGTCACTGTTCCACTTTACATGGGTTAGTTTATTTAATCCTTACTACAACCTGAAAAAGTATGTACCACTATTATCCCCATCTTACATATAAAGAAATGGAGGCATGGGGATATTGAGTAATTTGCCCAAAGTCACATAGCAAACAGATGGTGAACTGGGAGTCCAAGCCAAGGAGTCTGGTCCAGAAGCCTGTGCTCTTAACCACAAGGTTGGTGGTTCATAGAATGTGGCCTCCAGACCAGCAGCATTAGCATCGCCTGGAAATTTTGACAGACAGGCAAATTCTCAGGCCTCACCCCAAATCTTCTGAATCAGGAACTCTGGGGATGATGACCAGCAGTCTGTATTTCAACAAATCCTCCAGTGATTCTGCTACACGCAAAAGTCTGACAACCACTTACCTATGCTATACTAAGTCCAATTGTTAAAACATTAAAAAAACAACGACTCTAGGCCTAGACTCATTGTGTCAATCAATAATAAACAGTGTAGTAGACATAATGATACTGTCATTTTATTTCATGTAAAAAAAAAAAAAAACTGAACCCATTGCCATCGAGTCGATTACGACTCATTGTGACCCTATGGGACAGCCCCATATGGTTTCTAAGGATTTGAACTGCCAACCTTTATGGGTAGCAGCCAAGCTCTTAACCACTGTGCCTCCAGCCATATTCAAAAGAAATTGTCCAGGTCAGAAAAAGTATATTTTAGAACACAATGCTTACATAACTAAGATGCTTAAAAAAAAAAAAAAAAAAAAGTAGTATTTCTCAAACTCATCGAAAGCTCTGGTAAACTATCAAGAATTCTCTGTATATTGCAACTGTGTTTTGACAGGGAGAAGCGGCCCCAGGACAGAAGGGTGTGGGGAGTTCTGAAGAGTGTCCAAAGTACCCACTCAGGTGTCCATACTAGAGGTTGGCAGACAGGAATAATTCCACCTTTGTTCTGAAACAAAGCACAAAGGAAATATTAAAGAGGGAAAATTCCCTGGGCAGGAGATTGTATGTCTGTGTGTGTGTGTGTGTGTGTGTGTGTGTGTGTGTGTGTTTGTTTTTTGTTTTTTCTGGCCTTTTGACAGCCAGAAAAAGAACAGAGGATCATCTCCAGCAAGAGTATGCTGTCACCATTCAAGCTGTGTCACTTTGTATTGTATCAATTTAGCTAAACTAAAGGAGTCCCTGGGTACAGCTAATGTGCTTGGCTGCAAACCAAAAGGTTGGGGGTTTGAGTACACCCAGAGGTGCCTCAGAAGAAAGGCCTAGTGCTCTACTTCTAAAAAATCAGCTATTGGAAACCCCGTGGAACACAGTTCTATTCTGCAATACATGGGGTCGCCGTGAGTCAGCTAGTTAGCTAAGCTGGAACTGTTTCCAGGAATTCCCTTCCCTGCATAGTTCCAGGTTACCATGAAGCACAAGAGATATCCAGAGTGGGATTTAGAAGGCAGAGGTGAAATAGCAGCCATATTCCCTCTGTGCAGGGCCCAAGGCACTGTCTCAGCTCATGCTTCTATTGCTTGCTGCTCACCTTGTGTGGGCAGCAGCCAGGCTCATGGCTCCTCCTGTCCCCCTGGGGCCTCTTTCACCCTGTCTGACACCTGGGCCAGGTGTGTGTTTAACTTCATGATGAAGGGCTCTAAGCTTTCCTACAGGGCACCGACTCTCTCAAAATTGAAGGCTTTTAGAAAGGCACAAGTGGGTTCCAATCAGTCACTGGGGTCCAGCTCATGCTCATTGGTTCCAGTTGTCCTTACTCTCCTCCACTTCATAGCCATCTTCTCTTCCAGTGTGTCTGCCCTGTGGACTTCCGAATCCCAGCACCAGCCCTGCATAGATTGTTTAACTGGCTCCCAAAATTGTGTTGTGCTTATAATAAATCCTTTACTATGTATCACTCCTAGTGGTTCTTCTTCTCTGATTGAACCCTAAGTGATACACTGGGATAGAGGGAAGACACCCCATCATCTAAGAACAGACAACAGACAAGCCAAAAGGGACCTGGGACTGGGCTTGGGAGGGCTAAGGAGGAGAGAAGCCTGGTCAGATTCACCAGCTGGTGGCAGCACACAGAGAAGCAAGTGGATACTAGAAGACAGAGTGTGGGGAGAAGGCCAAGAAGTGCCCAGAGGAGTATGCCCATGACTGCCCCCATTCCTATTCTTCATGTCCCCTTGATTCTTATTTTGACTTTGGACAAAAAAGCACCCAGTTCACACAATGCAATAACAATTGTCCAGGATGACAAGCAGGGCAGATGGTTCATCACTTTCCTAGGCCCCGACTGTGCCTTCCGGTTTCCTAACTGGGCTTCTCCGCCGGATGATGGTTTTTTTTGTTTAGTTTTTTTCTAAATTGTACTTTAGGTGAAAGTTTACAGCTTAAGTTAATCTCTCACACAAAATTTTATACACATATTTTCATATGACACTAGTTGCAATCCCTACAATGTGACAACACTCCCGCTTTCCACCTGAGATTTCCAGTGTCTGTCCAACCAGCTCCTGTCCCTTCCTGCCTTCTCATCCTGCCTTCCGACGGGAGCCGCCCCTTTGGTCTTGCATATCATGTATCTGCTTGAACTAAGAAGCACACTTTTCCCAAGTATTATGTCTTATAGTCCAGTCTAATCTTTGTCTGAAGAGTGGTCTTCAGGAATGTTTTTACTTCTAGGTTAACATACCATCCGGGTGGATGATGGTTTTTAGAATTCTCTAAAACTTTCTCAACCATTGATGAAGAACCACAGAGCACAGAAAGTAATTTGAATGATTATTTTCTCAAATGTCACAGGATATTATACATGCTAGATACTTAGGAGAGAAGTTAATTCGTTACATACATATGCCTTAGAGCAATAGGACTGAATTCTGTCTGGAAAAAGACTACTTTTTATTATATATACAGAAATAGAAAGAATAGTACAATATATATTATAGCAACTCCCTGCATATACATCACCCATCTTAGACAATTGGTAACATTTTGTCTATTTTGTTTCATATGTCCCCCGCCCACTTTATTTATTTGTTTGGCTACATCCTTTTAAAGCAAACTATAGACATCATGATATTTTACCCATAAATGCTTCAGTATGCCTCACTTACTGATAAAGACTTCTAAAAACATAATCACTATACCATTACTATACCTAACAAAGTTAATAATAAATCAGCATTATCTAAATAAAACAATAAACTAATAAGAATAGTAAAATTTATAGTAAATTAATAATAGCCAGTACCTAACCTACCCAAATTTCCCTGATTGTCTCAAAAATGGCTTTTTCCAGTATCCAACCAAGGTCTACACATTGATTTGGTGGTCCTAGCTCTTAAGTCTTCCAGCAAGTCTTTTAACCGCTGTAAGCCTAAGTTTCTTCATTTGTAAAATGACAATAATAAAACCCGATCTTCATGGAGTTATCATATGAATGAAATACAATAACTCTGTGGCAAGTAGAAATAATTTAGTACACCTGTCTGTCAGTTTGTGGTACTGTGGTGGCTTGCGTGTTGCTATGATGCTGGAAGCTATGCCACTTGTATTTCAAATACCAGCAGGGTCACCCATAGTGTGTAGGTTTCAGTGGAGCTTCCAGTCTAAGACAGACTAGGAAGAAAGGCCCGGCCAACTACTTCTGAAATTAGCCAATGAATTCCTTATGGATCGCAACAGAACACTGTCCAACTTGCTTGCTTTGGACACGTCATCAAAAGGGATCAATCACTAGAGGACATCGTGTTTGGTGAAGTAGAGGGCCAGAAAGGGCAAGGGAGACAGAGTCTCGATGAGATGGACTGACACAATAGCCCCAGCAATGGGCTTGAACATGCCGGCTACTGTGAGGGTGATGCAGAAACGGCCAATGCTTTGTTCTGTTGTACAAAAGGTTGCTGAGTCTAAGCTGACTCAAAGGCAGCTATCTATCTACCTATCATTATTATTATTAATATAATAATTGATGGTCATAGCTCCATTCCCAAGAAAGATTTAGGAACATAGCATGCCAAAAGGAAATGAGGGCCAGGTAACTGGTCACAACAGAAAGTTGTACAGAGAACTCTACAGCTTTCAACATAAATTGAAAGGCATATAAAGAAAAGAAAACTTAAGTTGAAGTCAAAAGACATGAGCTTAGTTCAAGTTCTGTGACTTTCTAGTGGGAAATTGTTTAACCAGGAAGACTAAGTCACAGAGTTTTGTTTGTTTACCATGTGTGTAATCTTAGGTGCCTGCACCAGATGATCTCTGCTTTCCTTTCCAGTTTTAAGTTTCTATGATCTTCTTACTGCCTGTTTCAAATTATCTTAATTTCATCAGAAGAGAAGTTAGCATTTTGAAATCCTAAGAGGCTTTTGCAAAAAGAAAGTTGAGTTAGAAGAGTAGAAAAGGTGTCTTTGCAAAGATTTTTATTAACTAAAGAAGTGATGAGCAATGTGTGCTTGGTGAAGTAGAGGGCCAGAGATGCTTTTCTGAGTCAAAGCTGAAGAACAGCATGGGGGGAAACGTAGACATTCCCTATTGACCTCCTAACAATCCTTGATTTGCAGTGGCCTTCAAATACCTAACCAACAGCAATAGCTACAATTATACTTTGTGGCAGAAGTTGCGTATATATAGTTGAAGAGCCAGTACGGATCTTCAGTCTTCACTTTTGCAATTCTGATTCTATTGGTTTGTTTTCCATAATGAGCATATGCAGTAATCATTAAATGTTGTCCACTAAACGTTTGTAACTCTCTGTCTTTAGGGCGGAAGGCAGTAGTGGTTCGGTGGTGGAATTCTTGCCTTCCATGTGGGAGACCTGGGTTAGATTCTTGGCCAAGGCACCTCATGCATAGCCACCACCCTGTCAGTAAAGGCTTACGTGTTGCTATGATGCTGAACAGGTTTCAGCAGAGCTTCCAGACTAAGATGGACTAGGAAGAAAGGTCTGGCAATCTACTTCCAAAAATCAGCTGATGAAAACCCTATGGATCACAACGGTCCAATCCCATTGTGCATGGGGTCGCCATGAGTTGGCCCCATTTGAATGCATTATGTGAGTTTTTTGGGTCAATGAAATTTGAGCACAAGTGACATGTGACCCTTCTAGCCAGTTACAACTCACCATGTCCCCCTTCCCAGTCTTGTGGTGATCAAGGAAGTACTTGCTGAGATGAAGCCACTATCAGCCTGGGCCCTGAGTGATGACAACAAGCAAAGCCCTTGCTGATCCACCTTGGACATGTAGCAAAAATGAGAAATAAATTTGAGCCACTGAGGTTTTGGGTGTGTGTTACTGTAGCATAGGCAGTTAACATAGCATAGGCTATCCTGTTCTGGTTGACACAGCACATATTTATAATAAAAAGGGTTAAATTTTCAACTCTCTAGCAAACCAAGGCATTTCTATACTTCAGGAGCAAAGGGATTGTGATTTTTGGCCAGCAATTTTATTTCCCTTGATAATTTAACCTACAAATTGATTTCCTGTCCTCACATGCTCCCAGATTCTTAAACATTTGCAGTCAGATCTATGCCCGTCCTTTATTCACACAATCAAACTCATTAGGGCAGAAACCAAGTTTCCTGGTGAATGTATGAAGTCACGGCTTTGGCTGAGTTACCCACAAATACAGGCAAAGGATCTGGGTATGACCAAACATGGCATCTGTCCATCCCATCCTTCCTTCATCCATTCAACAAATATCTACTGACTGCCTACTATGTGGAGCCCTGGTGGTGCAGTAGTTAAGAGCTACCACTGCTAACCCAAAAGGTCGACAGTTCGAATCCACCAGCCACTCCTTGGAAATCCTGTGAGGCAGTTCTACTCTGCCCTATATGGTCACTGTGAATTGGAATCGACTCAGTGGCAATGGGTTTGGTTTTTTGTTTTTCTGGTTTGGACTACTATGTGGGAGTCCCTCGGTATCACAAATGGTTAAGCGCTTGGCCACTAACAAAAGGTTGGCAGTTAGAATCCACCCAGAGACAACTTGGAAGAAAGACCTGGTGATCTACTTCTGAAAAATCAGCCACTGAAACCCCTATGGAGCACAGTTCTAGTCTGAAACACACATGGGATTGTCATGAGTCTGAATAGACTTGATGGCAACTGAGAAAGGCCTATTAAAAGCCACCGGCCCTGAGGGCTGTGGGGACCATGGTCTCAGGGAACATCTAGCTCAGTTGGCAAAACACAATTTATAAAGAAAATGTTCTACATTCTACCTTGGTGAGTAGCGTCTGGGGTCTTAAAAGCCTGTGAGCAGCCATCTAAGATATTCTACTGGTCTCACTCCTTCGGGAGCAAGGGAGAATGAAGAAAACAAGATACAAGGAAAAGATTAGTCCAAAGGACTAATGGACCACAACTACCACAGCCTCCACCAGACTGAGTCCAGTACAACTAGATGGTGTCCAGCTACCACCACTGACTGCTCTGACAGGGATCACAACAGAAAGTCCCAGACAGAGCTGGAGAAAAATGTAGAACAGAGTTCTAACTCACAAAAAAAGACCAGATTTACTGGCCTGACCGAGACTGGAGAAACCCCAAGAGTATGGCCCTTGGCCACCTTTTTAGCTCAGTAATGAAGTCACCCCCGAGGTTCACCGTTCAGCCGAAGATTAGACAGCCCCATAAAACAAAACGAAACTAATGGGGCACAACAGTCCAGAGACAAGGACTAGAAGGCAGGAGGGGACAGGAAAGCTGGTAATAGGGAACCCAAGGTTGAGAAGGGACAGTGTTGACATGTCATGGGGTTGTTAACCATTGTCATAAAACAGTATGTATACTAACTATTTAATGAGAAACTATTTGCTCTGTAAACCTTCATCTAAAGTACAATTAAAAAAAAAAAAAATTCCACCAGCCCTGACCTCAAGAACTGATAGGCTGCCCGATGCCTTTCCTGCCCTGCCCCCCACTTACACTCTCACCCCTAATCCTCACTATTTTCCTCAGAACGTTTTTAGGAGTTAATTAAACCCAAACCAGGAACTATAGTTACCAATTGTAAAATCTGAGGGTCTTTAGAGAAGTTCTTGTACAGTGTTCAAAGGGCTTCTCCAACTATGTTCTTGGGCAGCTAAGAGTGTTCAGGTTAAAGAAACACTACTTCAAGAAACTGAAGAAAACCTATAAAACTGACTTCCAGTTGTGCATTATTACTGAAAAAGACAAGTTTTATCTTCATAACTGAAAAAAATCATTCAATTAAAGTAAAATTACAAGTGCAGGGCATACCAAAACAACTAATGCCCACTGTGCTGGGCAAAAAAGAAAGACAGTTATGTCAAAACTATAGCCTACGTAGAATCTGGCCTTTTTTTTTTTCCATGGAGTAAATTTTAGTCTTTCTTTTTTTCACTTACAGCGCTACTGTTAAGAGAGATATTTTGGTTCTGCCTCTGTTTTTCATTTTTAATTTAGTTAATTCTCACAACAGGTCTAGGTAGCAGGAAATTGTATATTTATTCTACTTTTGAACACTAAGAACTAAGGAAGACGCTTGAAATAGTTCGACTAATTGTTACTCAAGTAAATGGGATAAACTTAAATCTTGTTCTCTTGTTCCTAACCATAATGTTACAGATTAAATTGCATCTCCTTAAAATATGTGTTCGAATCCTAACCCCTATACCTGTGGATAAGGAACCCTGTTGGCACAATGGTTAAGCACTCAGCTGATCACCAAAAGGTCAGCAGTTAGAACCTGCCAGTTGCTCTGCAGAAGAAAAGACCTGGTGATCTACTCCTGTAAAGATTAAAAACCTGTTAAAACCAAACCCATTGCCATTGAGTCGTGAGTCAGAATCGACTATAGTGACCCTACAGGACAGAGTAGAACTGCCTCATAGAGTTTCCAAGGAGCGACTGGTGGATTCAAACTGCCAGCCTTTTGGTTAGCAGCTGTAGCACTTAACCACTGTGCCACCAGGGTTTCCCTGTAAAGATCACAGCCCAGGAAACCTTCTGGGGCAGTTCTACTCTGTCCTATGAGGTCGCTATGAATTGGAATTGACTTATTGGCACACAAAATCAACGTATCTGTGGATATAATCCTGTTTGGAAATAGGGCTTTCTTTTTAATGTTAATTATGTCATACACAAGTAGAGTGGGTTCTAAACCTAATCACTTCTGAGTTATAAAACAGAGCAGATTAGACACAGAAACGCACACACATAGGGAGAAGACGGATGCCATGTGAAGATCGTCTATAAGCCAAGAAACCAAGGAATGCCTAGGACTACCTACTGCGAAAAAATAAAATTTTGTTCTTTAAAGCCACCCACTTGTGGTTTTTCTGTTACAGCAGCACTGGGAAACTAAGACACATAGGTTATCTCAAATTTTGATTCTTCTAAAAGAATTTAGGTGCTATTTTTTCTCTCAGTTTCTCAAATAACAATCTTGAGAGACTTCATTGTTAGAATGTTTGTTTTTCTGCCTTTGTGAATGGTAGAGAGTTTCCATCCATCAGAAAAACCAAACGGCTCTCAATGTATGGTGGTGATTTGTTACTATTCCACATTTCTTCTCAAGCTCGTTTTTCTCCTGGTTGTAAAGCTCCTAACTGATCAATTGCCCTCATAACAGATCTTTGTTCAGGCATGTTTTCCTGCTCTCAGCACAGTCCTCTGGTGCAGTTTATTTAAGCCCAGGAGCATTAACGCTTCCAGCTGTATCTCTACCAAGACAAACCAATTTCTTATTTTAGACTCAAATAGTATTTGAGAAAGCATTCTCCAAACCTAAGTGCTGCTTGCGCTTTGAAACACACACATTTTATTCCCTTGGATAGTTAAACCTCAAAAAGTCCCACCATTCCTTGACGAAGCAATGTACTTTTTAAAATTTTCCATTGAGCGGAGACAAGAAACACATTAAAAAAAAAAATCCCCTTTAAATCAGTCTTTCTCCATTCTTTCTTTTTTTTTTAAATTGTGCTTTAGGCAAAGTTTTACAGAGCAAAATAGTTTCTCATTAAACAACTAATACACATATTGTTTTGTGACATTGGTTGCCAACCCCATGACATACCAACCCTCCTCTTCTCAACCTTGGGTTCCCCATTTCCATTCGTCCAGCTTTCCTGTCCCCTCCTGCCTTCTCGTGCTTGCCCCTGGGCTTGTGTGCCCGTTTAGTCTCATCTACATGGTTGAACTGTGTATAGTATTGTTTGTTTTATGTTGTTAGGTGCCATCTAGTCGGTTCGGACTCACAGCGACCCCATGTACAACAGAACATAACACTGCCCTGTCCTGCGCCATCCTCACAATCATTGTTATGTTTGAGCCCATTGTTGCAGCCACTGTGTCAATCCATCTCATGGAGGGTCTTCCTCTTTTTCGCTGATCCTCTACTTTACCAAGCATGATGTTTTATAGGCCTATCTGTCTAATCTTTGGCTGAAGGGTGAACCTCAGGTGTGACTTCAGTACTGAGTTAAAAGGGTGTCCAGGGGCCATACTCTTGGAGTTTCTCCAGTCTCTGTCAGACCAGTAAGTCTGGTCTTTTCTTGTGAGTTAGAATTTTGTTCTACATTTATCTCCAGCTCTGTCCGGGACCCTCTATTGCAATCCCTGTCGGAGTAGTTGGTGGTGATAGCCGGGCACCATCTAGCTGTGCTGGACTCAGTCTGGTGGAGGTTGTGGTAGCTGTGGTCCACTAGTCTTTTAATTAATCTTTCCCTAGTGTCTGGTTTTCTTCATTCTCCCTTGCTCCAGATGGGGAGGGATTCAGGAGATTCAGGAGACTGGCAGGAGACAGCGTGGTGGGCTTCCCAGCCCATGGAGAAAGAAAGCTGAGCACCTTTGGGCAGGAGGGTTGCTCGTAGAGTGAGGAGCCTCTAGGTCCTTATCAGTGGAGCTAAAGAGCTTTGCAACACTTACCTGAGCAGGACAGAGGCCAAGCCAGCCCAAGAGGCCAAGAGCCAAGGAGAGGCCTGCCTGTGGGCACAGCTGAGAAACTGTTCTGACCGAAGAACTGTATCCTGAGTTGTTCCTGATCCTAATTTATAATCTGTTATTTCCCTAATAAACCCCATAGCCATGAATATTGTCTTTGAGTTCTTGTGTGGCCATTGCACCGAATTATGGAACCCAGCAGAGAGGTTCAGAGTGTCATGGGAGGGACGGCTGGTGTCAGCTGGTAAAAATATTGGAGGGTAAAGGTATGTTTGACCTCTGCCTCATAGGACTCAGCCTTGGGCTGTTGATACTGATAATGATTCTCTCCCCTCATGAAGTTAGAGGAGGTCAGACATCCCAGTCACACCATTTTTATAGTTAGTGTCAGGAGTGGGATTCATTGCAATGGCTCCAGGCTCATGGAAGCATGGGACTTTGTAAGAGAAAGAATGAAGGGGCATGGGAAGTGAAACTTTTGATTCTTTAACAGTGACTTTGGTTGTTGTTACCTGTAATGGCAGAAAGGAAAGTAAAAGATGTTAAGCTGCAGCTGGGGAGAGAAAAGTTAAATCTGGAGTGGCTTGGGGCAAAAGCTAGGCCAGTTAAACAAGATGATGGGTAGGAGGCTACAGTCTTCTGGTTCCAACCAGCCAGAAGCCCAAGTCCATATGCATATGAATGGGAAGATAGTCAAGGTGTAGAGAAGAGATGATGAAACTGGAGTGTTTTTAAAAGGCTTATGTGTGTATTTGAACGTACTATGGATATTGAATGTTTCTCCTACCTAGTGTTGTAAAACAGACTTAAATATATGATGGAAATGAATATTGGGTATTATAGATTACAGAGCATGTGTAACACTGCCTTCAGCCAATACTTGATCGGATATGCTAAAAAGGGGACTAGGATTTGCCTGAAAGAACACAGACTGTTCCTTTGAATGTAGTAGTCCTTTGTATGGAGTATTGAGGGCTTAGGTAAAAAACCTGAGCCTCACCCAGAACCTTCAGAGTCAGGAAATTTGCATTTGACATGCAGACCCATCCAGAACTGCAAATTTGCATTTGAAGGAAGGACCTGCAGGAAAAAAATCACTGTTTTGCTTATTGAATTTAGAGCAAGCCATTTACTACTGGATGCATTAAGGCAGGAAAAGTCAGTGCCCATCAGAAGAACCCCCTTCCAGGACTGGAAGTAAAAAGGAGCCAGCAAGTAGGCAACCTAGTATGCTTGCTTGAGGTTACCACCTGGGGCCACGAGATAAGTGGAAGTGGGGGAGGTACAGCAATGAAGAGACAGTCTGAGTTTGGACATGTTCCATTGGCACCAGTTGACCTAGGCCACAGAATCTAGGGATGAAAGAGAGAAAAAGGGCCGGCTGGTCTGAAGTGCAGGGAGTTGTGTGGACTCCTGAGCCTACAGGTGGTGCCTATTGACCTAGTCCTTGCGGGCTAGGGATGAACTGACCAGAGCCCAACAGGATGAAGAGAAAGATATTTGATGATGTGAGCTGGTGTAGATTGCTGCAGTTTGATGGCTTGCTCTGGGCTGGACTTTGCTTATGGATACAGATGCTCAAATGTCCAACTGGAACAGAAGATTCTTCAGATCAAGGAACATGCTTGTCTCCTCAAGAGTAGTGGTTTGATAAAGTACTGGTTTGATAGGGATGGGTAATTTAGAAATTAATTATGTAAAATGGGGGGAGATAAAACCATGAAGTGTCTGGCTTATATGCTTTGGTGAGTGTGCATACACTCAGAATGAGGGAGACAAGGGAGGAATCCCACTGAAAAGATTCCTCTTTTCCCTATAGGCCTGGGGAAGAGAGGGTGGGGGGAAGATGCTGATAGGATCATATGATTCAGTGGTGAGTGTTGATTGTTAACAGGGTTTATTGTGATTGTAAAAACTGTAATTGTAGAAGCAGTAAATGTGAAAGGGTAGGCTAAGGGGGAGGACTGCTGGACTGGAGTACAGTGGCCGAACCTAAACTCCCTTAAAGATTTTGCATGCTGATACCTCAAGAGAAGCTCAGAGCAAGGGAATAATCTTCTCTTAGTTAAATTTTATCAAAGGCCAGAAAGGGTGAAAACAAGACAACCTTTGGAGAACCTGACCAGATCAGATGACTTGCAGCAGCCTGAATGGATGATATCTGAGTAACCTCACCCTGAGGACTCTTTTCCCTACAGAATGACTAATTGTTAATGACTGTTTCGGACTGGTAAAATGATTGGGAGAGGGAAGTTATCCTCCAAGTATGAAAGTATCATGGCTAGAAAAGCCAGGGGGTGACCTGCAGATGCAATAGATCACTTTTATATGGCCTTTCTAGCCATGATCTTGTAACTCACACCAACTGATTGGGTGGGGCTATGTAAATAAGGTGCTTGTGGCCCAACAAGGGGATTAGACAGCTTGCTAATAATGCAAATAAGATGTGTGACACCCTTGTGGGGATGGGACCATGCAAATAAGGTGTATGGAACCCTAACGAGGGGATTGGTCAGTTTTGCCATCCTGCTAGGCTTAAAAGAGAGCCAATCCCAGAGTAGGGGGACCTCACTACCACCAAGAAAGAGCTAGGAGTGAAGCGCATCTTTCGGACCTGGGATCCCTGTGCTGAGAACCTCCTAGGCCCAGGAGACAGAGAGATCTGTAACCCCAGAGATGGCAAGAGACAGCAAGAAACAGCTACAGGGAAACAGTGGCAGCAGAGGCAGAAGAACCAGGAGACTAGCAGGAGATGGTGTGTTGGGCTTCCCAGCCCACGGAGTGAGAAAGCTGAGTGCCCTCAGGCAGGAGGTTTGCTGGCAGAGGTGGGTGCCTCTGGACACTTATCAGTGGAATTAAAGAGCTTTGTAACACTTGCCTGAGCAGAGCAAATGCGGGGCCAAGGGGCTGGGGGCCAGAGAGAGGCCTGCTTGTGGGCACAGCTGAGAAGAAGCTGTTTTGATCAAAGAACTGTATCCTGAGTCATTTCTGATCCCAAGTTGTACCCTGTTACTTCCCTAATAAACCCCATAATCATTTGTATTGTCTATGAGTTCTGTGTAGCCATTGCAATAGATTTTTGAACCCAGCAGAGAGGTGGAGAGTGTCGTGGGAGGGATTGCTGGTGTGTTGTACAGGAGAAACATCATAAAGTTTAGTAAAGCAAAAAGAAAGTTTCATTTGGCATATATTCAAAAGGACAAAAGTGGGAAGCAGACAAGCATGCTGCCAGAGCTAGAATGTCTGCCCGAATCTGAGGAAGGTCACAGAATCATCAGTGTATATCAACATCACAAAATGGGTAGAATCATTGAAAGCAGTCACCTTTTCACAGGTTGGCTAGAAATTGTGATCTTACATTTTGAATCATCTTTCTTAACAATCATTGGTACAGGTTTTAGTTATGAAAGTCAGGATGGTCTTCATTGGTCCAACAAATTTCTATTTGCTAAATGCTAATAGAAGAAGACAAAAAGTGGGAAGTCTTTTGTGTTAGGTTTGATTGCCCTTTTGTGAAAACTTCCTTAAAATAATTTTGGAGATTGTCCCATCTATTGTCTATCTCAGGGCCCAGCTGATGTGTGTTTGCAGTCTGTGAGGGCCCAGCCCCAGCTGGGTCACATTTCTCCATGCTCAAGGTCAGGGAACAAAGATTCCAAATATTATTTTCTAAATCAGGTGTCAACTGGTAAAACGGTTGGAGGGTGGAGGTATGTTTGACATCCACCTCATAGGAACCAGCCTTGGGCTCTTGATCTTGATTCTCCTTCCCCCTTAAGAAGTTAGAGGAGGTCAGATGCCCCTGCTATGACATTTTTACAAGGGTAGACAAATTATTACTGCAAGAATAGTGGATCTGACCTTGGAATTGGGAGGGCATGGGAAAATATATTGGAAGCTCTTGAGTGATGCTGGCTACTTTTCCAGAATATTCTCTACCCCTAGATAAACAGCAATTACGTCTTGGAACCCATTTTTTGCCTACATTCTGAATAAGAGCTCCAGAACAGAAGTGCCTGGCAAATCTAGGGTGGCTGGCCTAGGAGTAGGCGCGATCTTTTATTTTGCACTCCTGCTTCTGCTTTAAAGCTATAACTCTTGTACTAATTTCAACAGTTTGCTGAACAGACTATACAGCTATGCTTAAATGTGTCCAGGCAAACCTAGGCTGTGATTAGACAAGTGCGAACAAGCCCAGGGAGGGTCAACCAATCAGAATCTTGCTGGGAGTTTCCTGATTCTGCCCTATAACTATCTCTGCGAAGCAGCCACCCCTTGGATTTGTTGGTTTTCACTTTGTGTGGGCTAAGTCTCTCCATTTGAATGTTCCTTACGCTGTCGATAAATCTCTTTGTTTCACTTGAACAGAGTCTGAGAGTTTTGCTCTTTGACAATTCTGGACTGTAAAACTGAGTTAAACTGTGGAAGAACTTTGAAATAAAACAGAAATGGAAAGGGACAAAATACTCCTTTTAAGAAACAAGTGGTCAAAATCAATTCCTAGAATTCCAGTTGGCAGCTCTGGATGTTCTCATTAAAAACTAGATGAATGATTTTGATACTCTTGAAGTCTGAAAGCTTTGCCTTCCAGACTTTTTAATTAAACAATATTCCAAAATGAGTGTTTATTCTTTTATGAAAGGCAAACAGTGTCTCCAGTTTTCTCTATGTTACTGTAGCCTAGTCCAGAGGCTACACTTAATTGACTCTTTGTCTCTTTGAAAATATAAGTAAAATAATTTAACCACCAGGAAAGGTCTTAGAGGGATTCTAATTAGAGAATATTCATTCATTCTTTTAAATTTTCATTGCGAGCCTTTCAGCGTGCAGTGAGGCATTGGTGGGTGTTTCAACAGTAGAATTCTTGCCTCCTATGCGAGAGATCCAGATCTGATTCTCCTCCAGTGAAACTCATGTACAGCCACCTGTCTGCCGATGGAGACTTGTGTGTTGCTATTGATACTATTAGTATGCCCTGAAAGAGCCTAGGTTACACAAAACTCGCTGAGAACAAAAATAGCAACCCCCTGTTAAACTTTCAGAGCAATAACCACAAGAGGCCGTCTGTGAAATAGTAACCCTTCCACCAGAACCGTGAGCCCAAAGGTCGGAGAAGGGCTCATTAACATAGTAAAAAGCACTCCCCTAGGCGGAGACTTAACAGGATAATAAGATTAGACTATATATTGCACTTCAGTAGTATGTTAGAAAATGTAAAACCCTGTAGTTGTATGATTTGTAAAGAACTCCCTCCTTCCTCAGAGTATAAAAAAATCTGACCCATGTAACCCAAACAGGCAGAATCTGAGGACTGCCTTCCTCTCTGCCTCGGCTTGCGCACAGCCTTAGAATAAATCCTCTCTTTGTTCCTCACCCCGGTGTTTGTTGTCTTTATTGGCAAAAGTCACACTGAGCTGAACCCAGAACTTGAGCAAGGTTACACGATGATGCTGAAAAGGTTTCAGTGGAGCTTCCAGACTAAAGCAGACTAGGAAGAAAGGCCTGGTGATCTATTTCCAAAACTCAGCCAGTGAAAACTCTTTGGATGACAACAATCGTATCTGCAATCATGGGAATGGCACAGGTCTGAGTAGCATTTCATTCTGTCATGCATGGGGTCACCATGAGTCAGGGCTGACTATACAGCCGCTAACAACAGCAGCAAGCATATAGCAACAAATCAAAACAAAAGCCTTCATCTCATGAAGCTGGATTCTAGAGAGGGGGAAACAACAAGAAACAAACATATAACATCAGCTGAGAATAAGTGCTACGAAGAAAAATAAAGCCGTGTAAGAGTGCAGAGAGCAAGCTGGGGGTGTGTGTTCCATTTAGGTAGGATGATCAGGGAAGACCTCGTTAAGGTGACATTTGCGCAGAGATTTGAATGAAGTGAGAGGGAGTAGGAAGGTTTTCTAGAGCAGGGGTCGGCAAATGTTTTGTGTAAAAGGCCAGATGGTAAATATTTTAGTTTAACAGGCCATACAGTCTCTGCTGCAATGACTCAACTCTGTCCTGGTAGCAAGAAAGCAGCCACAGACAACATAAATAAATGGGTATGGCTGTGTGCCAATAAACCTTTATTTATGGACATTGGTATTTGAATTTCATGTAATTTTTACATGTCACGAAATATATGTCTTCTTTTGATTTTTTTTTCAACCATTTAAAAACATAAAAAATGTTCTCAGCCTGAATGCCATACAAGTATAAGCTATGGGCTGCATTTGGCTAATGGGCCATGGTTTGCTGACTCCTGCTTCTGATCTTTGACCCCTGATCTCAAGTAAGCATGATCTAGGAGAGGGATCAATTATACCTTGAAGCAGGAGCATGCAGGACTTGATGATGGAAGGCAGAGGAAAAGTCCATCCAGAAGCATCAATTAGCAGTTGTCATGGAGACAGCCTCTCCACTCATCCCAAATTATTTTCACCTGGTGGGGTCAAATTTTAGTATCGCCAGGACCAAAATTAGTTCTATGATTGGACTCCCTTTAGGAGACAGACACTACATTCAAGAGGGGTAGGTACTTAGAAGAAGTAGAGTTTGAACTGGTTTGACCCTGAAAAAGGAGCCCTTGTGGCACAGTGGTTAAGCGCTCGGCTGCTAACCGAAAGGCCGGCAGTGTGAACCCAGCAGTTGTTCCACAGGAGAAAGAGGTGGCAGTCTGCTTCCGTAAAGATTACAGCCTTGGAAACCCTGAGGGGCAATTCTACTCTGTCCTATAGCGTCACTATGAGCTGGAATTGACTCGACGGCATAGAGTTTGGCTTGAGAGTTTTGGCTTTGAAAAAAGGACAGAATTACAACACGTGGGTCTGGACAAGGAGGGAGAAAGAGTATTCTAGGCAGAGGAATAACCTGAACAAAGGCCTGAAAGTAGGAGAGAATATTTGATGCACCATGTGATCTTGCTCCAATTACCGTGTGTGTGTGTGTGTGTGTGTGTGTGTGTGTGTGTGTGTGTGTGTGTGTGTGTCGCATATCTTTATACCTTGAAATGCAAGCCCCTAAAGGAGTATTTGGAGTCCTGGTGGCACAATGGTTAAGAGCTATGGCTGCTAACCAAAAGGTTGGTAGTTCTAATCCACCAGCTGCTCCTTGGAAACCCTATGGGGGGCAGTTCTACTCTGTCCTATAAGGTCACTATGAGTTGGAAGTGACTCTGAATTAAAGAAATGTTTGGAGTCCCTGGCTGATGCAAACAATTAATGTGCTTAGCTGCTAACCAAAAGTCAGTGGTTTGAATCCACCTGGAGGGACCTCTAAAGAAAGGCCTGACAATCTGCTTCTGAAAAATCAGCCACTGAAAAGTCTATGAAGCACAGTTCTACTGTGAAACCCATGGGGTGGCCATGAGTCTGAATCGACTCCAAGGCAACTGGTAAAGCAATGGTTCAACTGTAGCCTGCATCAGAATCACCTGAAGGGCTTGTTACAACAGATTGCTGGACCCTACCCATAGGGTTTCTGACTCAGTGGGTCTGGGGTGGGACCTGAGAATTTGCATTTCTAACAAGTTCCCAGGTGAAGCTGATTCTGCTGGCTGGGAACCACACTTAGAAAACCATTGCCCAAGATGGTTGTCTGCTACAGAGGAAAGGTGGGGTCTAGCAATCTTTTATTGCCTGACCTTCAAAATGGGGATAATATCTGAGAAGACTTTCTGGACCAACTATAAAATGGAAGAGCGCCAGACCTGTCATAAGCTTTCCTATGCTTGAATTGCTTTTGTCTCCAGTCTTCTCTCCTGAAACTATCCAGAAGGGTTTAACATTTGTAAGCAACATTCCATGTGGGGCTTCTGCTTCCAGAATATTTTTTAAAAAGTTACAGGGACATATTTTGTCATCAACAACAAACAAAGAAATAGCCTTGCCGTACAGCCCACTAAGCACTGGCGGGCTCCTAGGGTGTCGCCACAGAGAGATAAAGGAAACTGGAGACATTTTGGAATTGACTCACAAAGTGAGTTTGTACATGTTTCTCAGAAATTAAAGGTCAAGATTAAATGTAAAATCCAAGCAGTTAAACATATCCTAGTGAAGCTCTCTATTTAAACATACCATGGATTCTTTTGTCTTAACCACTGGTTCAGAGCGACATCTAGGCAGAACTGAACAGCACATTTTTCTTTGAAATCCTTCACTTGCAACTAATTTCCAATGACTTAGCAAAGAATCTGGAAGTCAGGCAGTTGGATGCTCAATATGCTCCAAAATAAATATGTTTTTAAAATGGAAAACACCAATTTTGTACTCCACAATTAAACGAAACACTGAAAAGTGAGGTGAAACAAAGGTTTTTTCTGTTCGTAAGTGGCGCTTCAAAAAGGAAAATAATATAACATTCAAGTTAATATTGAACTGAAATCTAATCAAAAATATGGAGCAAAAACTCAAAGTTTGAATGATCAGAATAGCTTTTGTTTCACTGAACTTGCTGTTGACCAGTCCCTTCTAAGGGGTCAAGCCTGTGTTCAGATTCTGTGGCCCGACTGGCTAAGGTTTGTATCACAGGATCCTGCTCCCCAGTCTCACCAGCTGTCTTAGTTACCTCCTGCTGCTATAACAGAAATATCGCAAGTGGATGGCTTTACAAAGAGAAATTTATTCTCTAACAGTCTAGGAGGCTAGAAGTCCAAATTCAGGGTGCCAGCTCCCGGGAAAGTCTTTCTCTCTCTCTGTTGGCTCTGGCAGAAGGTCCTTGTCATCAATATTACCCAGGTCTAGAAACTTCTCAGAGCAGGGACCCTGGGTCCAAAGGACATGCTATTCTCCTAGCTGTTGTTTCTTGGTGGTATGAGGTCCCCCTGTCTCTCTGCTCACTTTTCTCTTTTATATCTCAAAACAGATTGATTTAAGATACAACCTAATCTTGTAGATTGAGTCCTGCCTCATTAACATAACTACTGCTAATGCCACCTCATTAACATCATAGAGGTAGGATTTACAACACATAAGAAAATCACATCAGATGACAAAATGGTGGACAATCACATAATACTGGGAATCATGGCTTAGCCAAGTTGACAGATATTTGGTGGTGGGGAACACAATTCAATCCATAACACCAGCTGTGGTTTAACTGGGCACTTGACAAGGGTGACCCATATCAGGCTGGCCTGGCTTGAAAACCTGAGCTGAGCCAATCAGATTTCTCGTTTGTTATTATTGTGATTAGCTTCCGTGGAGTTGACCCCAGCTCATGGTGACCCCATTCATAACAGAATGAAACAGTACTCAGTCTTGTACCATCCCATGATCGGTTGTGGATCTGACCATTCCATTGTGATCCATAGGGTTTTCATAGGCTTATTTTCAGAAATAGATCATTAGCCCTTTCTTCCTTGTCCGTATTAGTCTGGAAGCTCCACTGAAACCTGTTTACCGTCTGTTACGGATTGAATTGTGTCCCCGAAAAATGTGTATCAACTTGGCTAGGCCATGATTCCCAGTATTGTGTGGTTGTCCACCATTTTGTGATCTGATGTGATTTTCCTATGTGTTGTAAATCTTAATCTCTGCCTGTGATTAATGAGGCAAGATTAGGTTATGTTAAAGAGGATTAGGGTAAGATGCAACACCCTTGCTTAGGTCACAACCCTGTTCCAATGTAAGAGGAATTTCCCTGGGGTGTGGCCTGAATCACCATTTATCTCACAGAGATAAAAGGAGAGAAAAGCAAACAGAGAGAAGAGACCTCATGCTACCAAGAAATAAGCACCAGGAGCAAAGCACATCCTTTGGACCTGGGGTCGCTGCACTGAGAAGCTACTAGTCCAGGGAAAGATTGATGACAAGGACCTTCCCCCAGAGCCAACACAGACAGAAAGCCTTCCCCAGGAGCTGGTGCCCTGTGTTCAGACTTCTAGCCTCCTAGACTGTGAGAGAATAAATCTGTGTTTGTTAAAGCCATCCACTTGTATTTCTGTTATAGCAGCACTAGAAAACTGAGACAGCATCACAGAAGCCTCCCCTGACAGATGGATGGAGACTGCATATGAGGTGCCTTGACTGGAAATTGAACACTGGTCTTCTGCATGGAAGGTGAGAATTCTACCACTGAATGGCCAGTGCCTCAACATCCCTCCTTTAGTGATTGGCAATTAATAAATAGAAGGAGACTGGGCAAGTTAGCTGTGAGAGCTAAATCAGGGCTCACCGAGGACCATGTACAAGGTGAGGGTATGAAGAAGCCCAGTGGTAAGGAGAGGAGGACAGAGCAGATGGAATCACAAGAAAAGCAGAGAGGCCACAAATAAGAGATCATGTGGCCGCTAAGGGAGAAAAGGACAAACTTGTTCTGGATGATTCTCTAGTCCCAGTACACACGTATCCTTACCGTAAACTCTCTTTTCCTTGAGATAACTATCTCATGTGGGTTTCTTTCTTTGACACCAAAAAGGGACGCAATGCAAACAGCAGCTCTTTTCTAAAGTACTGTTATTCTCATTAAAAACAAAAAACAAAACTTGAGTCATTCCAAAACATTCCAGCTTATATACTAGGGAAAAAATATGGTATAGAAGCAGGTGTGGATCCAGGTTTTGTGGGGCCTGAAGCTGATACAGATTGGGTAGCCATCTTTGAGAAAAAGAATGTCAAATTACACATACAAATTAGTTCTGGGGCCCTGAAAAGGGCCTGTGCAAGTGAGGGGCCTTGGGGCCTGAGTTTTCATTAACTTTATGACGTATTCAACTCTGTTTAGAATTAGGAATATGATCCTGAGGCACCTCAGGCATTTCTTTCCCAGTGATAACAATGTTTAATTTAAATGAAAAGTCGTTGCTGCTGTTGTTGCTGTGAATCATGGCGACCCCATGTGACAGAGCAGAATTGCCCCATAGGGTATTCTTGGCTGTAACCTTTAGAGAAGCAAATTGTCAGGTCTTTCTCCTGTGGAGCAGCTGGGTGGATTCAAACCACCAACCTTTCAGTCAGCAGAGCCGAGTGCTTAATTGTTGCAACACCAGAGAGCCTTTTACATGAAAAGTAGCCCCCCAGAAAATTACATTATACTTACCTCATGCTTTAGTTGAGTATGTTTTAAGCTGTAGCTAAAACAAGTTCAACATCTTTGAAGCTTTTTTGGGTTCTGGAGGCAACATATTCATCACTTACAAATTTTACTTAAGCCCATTTATTCTGTTACTTAGAAAGCAATCTACTTTAAATAGGGCCCCTACAACAAAATGAAACATGGCACAATTCAGTCATCAGTCAAACATCAGGGGTGAATTGTCATTAAGACTTTAACGCCATTTCTGGTATTTGACTACTGACAGCTTTCAAGCTCTACCTTCCCCTTCCCCTGGTGACCTTTCAGCATGTTTTCTCCTTCTCAAAATGGGCAACTGAGAGCTTGCCTATAAGTTTCTTTTTTTTCTTTGCCTTCTCCCTTTTTGCATACCTTTGTTAATGGCTTTGTTTTGCGCATACCTTTGTTAATGACTTTGTTTTATGACTTAGGATCCCCCACAAGAAGATTAGAGCCTGTATATCTTTAGCCTGATAAGGAAATGTTCAGTTCCTTATCTCTTTAGTATGATAAAGAGTCTCTTGTAATTATCTTGAAATGAATAACAACACTTCTAACCTTTGTAAAAATCATACATAAGCTCTAATGTAAAAATACCTTTTGGGACTCCCTAAGGACAGCCTGCATTGCTGTTGGGTTCCTGGTGGTGTGCAGTTCCTGAATTAAAACTTTCTCACTCTTCCTGACTTAGAGTATGTCTCATTGGCTTGACTGCTCCAGGGCACGGACCCTATTCGGGTAACACCCTATTGCCCTACATCTGAGCATGCCAATGAGAAAACCTGCAAGGGAGCTCCCTTGGTGCGGATGGGAGGTTCAAATCACAGGAGCTCTGGCCCATATGAGGGAACCCTTGCCCCAGCCCTACCCTTTAACTTCAAGCCAATCACCCTTCCCTGCTCTCTCAAGCCATTTATAGACCTGCTTGGAAGCCTGCCCTGTTCTCCCCAGAGCCTCATGAAGTGAGTAATAAATGTCTTCATATCCTCTTGGTGGATTTGTGGCATCATCAGTCTTGACAACCGAACCAAATTTTGAGTCGGGGGATCCATCTACTTCCATCAAGTGACCATAGCAATAACAATAACAAACTCATGCCTTAGTTTCCTAGAGCTGCCGAACAAACTAGCACAAACTGGGTGGATTTAAAGAATAGAAATTTATTTTATCACAGTTCTGGGGGCTAGAAGTCCAAATCAGGGTATCAGCTGTGCTGATTCCTTCTGAAGACTCTGAGAGAGAAACTGTTCGTTGCCTCTCTCCTAGCTTCTGGTGGCTGCCATCAATCCTTGGCACTCCCTGGCTTACATCTGCCATATGGCCATCCTGCTCTCTGGCTCTGCATGTCTGTTCTCTTCTGTCATAAGACAACCCTCAGATGGGATTAGGACCCACCCTGCTCTGGTATGATCTCAGTGAACTGATAATACCTTCACAGATCCTATTTCCAAACAAGGTCATGTTCACTGACCAGGGGTTAAGACTTAAACATATCTCTTTAGGGGACACAATTCAACCCATAACAACCCATTATATGTCAAATAAAAATAACTCATCTTTTCAGCCATTGAGAACTCTCTGGGGTAAAGTTCTACTCTGGCACAGATGGGGTTGCCATGAGTCAGAATCAACTCAGCAGCAACAGGTTTTTATGACTTTGTTACTCAATGTGCGGTCTGTGGACCAGCAGCATTGGCATTACTGGGAGTTTGTTATAAATACAGAACCTTGGTCTCTAGCCCAGACCTGGTGAACCAGAATCTGCATTTTAACAAGATCTCCATGTGCTGGGTGTGCACATTACAGTTTGAGAAGAATCACTTTAATACTTCCTCCAGCTCCAGGATTCCAGGATGAAAATGACCAGACAATTTTACAAAAGGCTCAGAGAAAGTCTCTGGCTGCTATTAGCTCCCCTGAATCCACAAACAGTCCCTCTACCAACCTACAGAAATATGGCGAAGAAGTGACCCACCTATCCAATCAGCATTTCACTTTTGCAAACTAAATGCCTAAACCTCTTTTTCTGGGTAGGTGACTCCAAACAGTAGTTGAGACATTTAAAGAGGCATTAAAACCTCTCAAATGCAAGAGAATCATATTTCCTTCTGACTTTAGAAAGGTTCTTTTTCAGAACAATTCTGTAGGCATGGGAAGGTCTGATAAACACAAGAGCGTGACAAGAGCCATGTTACCAGAAGGTGGCGCCTGGCGCCCAGCTGGGAGCATGGCTGCGTGGAGACAGGCCTGGAAGAGTGAGCTGCAGAGAAAAGTGAGGCTCCACCAGCAATGCAGGCAGCAAGGAAACTGCACGCCTGGGGAAGGTCTTCGTGGCCCAACAGCAAACAAGAAAAACTTCAGAATGCCTTTTTTTTCATTCCTCACTGACTCCCTGATATAAACTAGTGGTTTTTCAGACTCCTTGGGGTACACAGGAATCACCCAAGATGTGTTAAAAATGTAAACGTAATGCTGGGCTCCAACCCAAGATTCAAATTTACACAATCCGCACTGTAAGAAGCATCCCAGGGGATTCTGATGTAGGCGTGGTCCTTAGATGACGGCCATAATTATTTTAGGAGAAACAGATTTTACAACTCTGTATTTGAGCACAAACAATAATAGACATTGAACCTCACTTCTCATTTTACAAAGGGCTTTCACATCTAAGGTCTTATCTGAGATTTCGAATTACCCTTTTATAGAGGTGGAAACGAGTAGCTGAGCCAGCGTACAACGTGAGGCTTCATCTTCCAAATCCTGTGTGCTCTTCTCGGCTCCAGGAGTCCTTGGGTGGTGCAAATGGTTAAGAACTTTACCTGGCTGCAAACTGAAGGGTTGGAGGTTCGAGTCCACCTAGAGGCTCCTTGGGCAAAAGCGCTGGTGATCTACTTCCAAAAAATCAGCCACTGAAAACCCTTTGAAGCACAGTTCTGCTCTGACACACATGCAGTGGCAGCTGGTTTTGGCTTCATTGGCCCCAAGCAACCTCTTCATAGTCCCAGGTCAAAGTGAGACCAGGCATAGGTTATCTCAGTGATTCTCGAAGTGTGATTCTGGCCCAGCAGCATCAGCATTCCCTGAAATTTGTTAAAAACAGAAATTCTAGGCTCCTATACCAGCCCTGGTCATGCAGTGATTAAAAGCTTGGCTGCTAACCAAAAAGTCGGCAGTTCTAGTCCACCAGCCGCTCCTTGGAAACTCTATGGGGTAGTTCTACTCTATCCTATAGGATAGCTATGAGTAGGAACTGACTCAATGGCAATGGGTATATATATGCCCTGGTGGTGCAATGGTTAAATCTCTTGGCTGCTAACCACAAGGTTGGCGGTTCGAACCCACCAGCTGCTCTGCAGGAGAAAGATGTGCTAGCCTTGGGAACCATATGGGGTAGTTCTATTCTGTCCTTTATGGTCGCTATGAGTCGGAACTGACTTGATGGCAGTGGGTTTGGTTTTTGTTTTGTTTTTTTTGGTATACCAGATCTAAACGAGCCTTGGTGGCACAGTGGTTAAGTGCTTGGCTGCTAAACAAAAGGTCCGGGGTTCAAACCCACGAAATAGTCTTGATAGCAAGGACTAGAGCTGAGATCCTTGGGTGGGACCCAGCAATCAGATTTAACAAGACTTCAGATGATGCCAAAATATAACCAGACTCAGAAGCCTAATGCATCCTCAGCATCCACACCTTCCACCCACACTGCTGAGCTTAACCAGCAGGTGGATAAATCATGGGAGGCGGAGAGGCTAGGGGTGGGCTAGAGCAGGCCTGCTTCTAAACCTCCCTTTGTGGTGGAGCATAAACCAGTGCTTGGGGCCTGCCTATTTTTTCTGCTTCTCTGAATGGCCACACCCTGTCCATATTTTCCATCCTCCTCGCCAAGAGGAGGAATCAGCTTCACAGTTCCCCAGGAAGTTTATCTGATCAGATAAACTTGTATCAGACCCTGCCTTGTTCTTAGCCCTGCTCCTTCCCTCCTGCAGGCCCTCTGGAGGAGGCTGACCTTAGGACTCAGCCCTAGCTCGGGTCCTGGCACATTCTGGGAAGGCTTGAAGGAGCACCAGACCCACCCTCATTGCCCCCTCCAATCTGGCCAATGGCATCCGGCTCCGCCACCTATTACTTACTACTTCCAGGAGTAGCCTGGCCCCTGAGTTCTTCTTCATCTGTCTGGCAGGGTCCCTGCAGCTTGCTAAAGTAATCGCAATCCTGGCTGTTTGGCTCATGAAAGCTGAGAATTCCCTGCTCCCCATATACAGATATCTGATATATTGTCTGTTCTGCAGAGCCAGGCTCAAACGAATCCTTTGTGATATCCTACCTGTTACACTCTACCCCCTCCTCCCAGGAAAAGTGAGCCAGTTCTTCCTCTGGGTTCCTGAGGCACCTTGTGATTACTTCACACCATTTACCTCACTGTCTGCTGTTGTTGTTCGGTGCCATAGAGTCAGTTCCGACTCATAGTGACCCTGCGTACAACAGAATGAAACACTGCGCGGTTCTGCGCCATCCTCACAATTGTTGTGCTTAAGCCCACTGTTGCAGCCACTGTGTCAATCCATCTAATTAAGGGTCTTCCTCTTTTTTGCTGACCCTCTACTTTACCAAGCATGATGTCCTTCTCCAGGGACTGATCCCTCCTGACAGCATGTCCAAAGTATGTGAGGCATAGTCTCGCCATCCTTGCTTCTAAGCAGCATTCTGGTTGTACTTCTTCCAAGACAGATTACCTCACTGTTTTGTAACTCTTTATTGACTCCTCTGAAATTCATTTTTTTTTTTTATTCCCAACATTTATGTTGCTGGTCCAAAGTACCCAAACCAAAACCCACTGCCATTGAGTAGATTCCAACTTATAGAGACCCTATAGGACAGAGTAGAACTGCCCCATAGAGTTTCCAAGGAGCGGCTGGTGGATTTGAACTGCGGACTTTTCAGTTAGTGGTCATAGCTCTTAACCACTGTGCCACCAGGACTCCAGTCCAAAGCAGGGCCTCAGTAAATGTTGGTTAAACTGAATGAATGTTTGACTTCTTCCTAATCAAGGGTTGAGATGGTGCACTGTGTTTTATGCACCTGTATTCTTAGTGCTTGGAGCAGTGTAGGCGCCCAACGAACCAGGATGACCATGAACATGGACGTTTGAATCAGAAGACGTATTATATGAGACTGAATAGTTTAGACCCCTGCCAGCACTTCCCACCCCTTTTAGGAACCAGTACGGTCCCCCAGAACCTTGCTCTCTAAACTAGGCTGCCTGGTTTTGCTAACTGCTGAGATAACAACAGGAAGGAACTCTGTTGAGTTCTGAATAAGGAGACTATACATATGATGTGTTACCTAAACTGGGGCTCTTTTGAATGACAACAGGAGGGTAGAGGCTGGAATGGGAGCAGCGAAAAGCGTCTCATGAGGCAGATAGCATTTTTCTATGAAAACTAGTGCCAGATCTTGAACTATGGGCCGGCCAATTCAGAAAAAAAAAAAAAAAAGATATTTTACAGGTCTTATTCAACCTCCTGCTGCCTCAAGAAAGGAGCCCCGGTGGCACCCATTCAATGCGAGAAAGATGTGGCAGTCTGCTTCTGTAAAGATTTACAGCCTTGGAAACCCGATGGGTCAGCTCTACTCTGGGTTTTTGGTTTTTCTGCCTCAGGAAGCTCCTCATTTTTGGTCCCACTTCTACCTTCCCAATGGGCTACCCTTCAGAGCCGCATATCTCCTGTTTCCCAGATGCTCAAGGACTCCAGGAAGTCATCAACGTAATTACAATCCCAGGCATGTGGCTTGTCTAGCCCTTGGGCCTTAAAAAACATTTTTGAAAACACATTTTATCTCTTTTGGGTCACACAATGGCCTTCTGGGGAGGAACACTTGGAATGACCAGAGGCCTGTCACAGAAACAGGGGACATAGTATACTGTGAAAAAAAAAAAGAATTGTGTGTATATAAATTTACCCTCTCCCCAGCTGGGCAAACTTTTACATAATGAAACTGAATATTTACCATTTACTGTCTTACTGCAGGATATTAGTAGGTGATACTATTCGCTGGTGGCTCAGTGGTTAAGCGTTTGGCTGTAACCAAAAGGTCAGCAGTTCTAATCCACCAGCCATCCCCTTGGAAACCCTATGGGGCAGTTCTACTCAGTCCTATAGAGTCACTATGAGTCGGAATCGACTTCCCGGCAATGGGTTTGGGTTTATTTAATTATTCCCATGACGAAAGGATTCCTCACATTTCAAAAGAGTCCCTTTAAGAAGCAGCTTCTCATGTGTATATTTAGACACTGTTAAATGCTTAACAGAGGAACTGAAAACTGAAGTGTTTGTAAGTCACTGCTCATTAAATAGCATTAAAAATTAAGATAAAGCTAATCTGAAATTATGATGCTTAAAAAAAGTACTTTCGTACGTTTATCTTTAAATGTTCATTTCGCTAGTAATTTTTTTTTCCTTATGTTACAAAATAGGAAACTAAGATGCCAGACGTCCAGCTCATTGTTGGGACCGGGGAGAGTAAGGGGCAGATGAGTTAGGTGATGGCCCCAAATTCCCACAGCTAAAAGGAGGCAGTTTCCTGACCAAAGCCGGACTGGCTTCTCCAGACCAGGTCCTCTCAACCACCGCTGCACTTTCAGCCTCCGGCCCCTTCAGACCCACGTATCCTTCCCTGCACCTCTTCCAGTCAGGTATGGTGTTTTCCAAGATGACCATTATTAGGCCATTTCATCAATGAATCTCCAGTGCTTTGCCCGCAGGAGCTAGAGTGGTGCTTTTACCTGCTCTAAACCAGAACGGGAGTCACTGTGTGGTGCAAACAGTTAACTGCTCAGCTGCTAAACAAAAGGCAGGCTGTTTGAATCTACCCAGGGGCACCTTAGAAGAAAGATCTGGTGATCTACTCCCCCCCGCTCCCCCAAAAAATCAGCCATTAAAAACCCTGTGGACACAATTGTACTTTGACACACATGGGGTCGCCATGAGGTGGAATCAATTCAGTGACAATGGTTTAAACCAGAAAAGGCAGATCATTGCCACAAGCATTCTTCCAGGCCCTGTGTCTGCTAGCTCCCAGAGAAGGCTGCAGACTCGGCTCATCCCTTACTCACTCACCCCAGCAGTAGGGACCTTTTTCCAGTGCTCTGACTGTGCTAAACTCCTTCCCACTTCAGGGCCATTCCTCATGTTCCCCTGCCTGGAAAGTTCTTATCCATACCGCTGAATATCTCTCTGTCTACAAGACAAACAGTCTAGTGCTTTTTAAGATCATACGTTTGGTTTACTACTCTCTCCTCAGCACTTAGTAGTACCTGGTATGGTAAGTACCCGCAAAATGATCCAGCCTTTAGGTGTTCTTCTCCATCAGCCCCGTGTAGAAACTTACTACAGCGACTCTTGTTAAAAAAAAAAGTGAGAAAGCTTTGAACACCACCAATTTTGGATTTCTCCAGAATTCTAGGTTATCTTAGTACCACCATGAAATAAAAAGTCAAGGGTACATGGTACTAAGCAACTATGAACATTTTTGGATAATTGTTTACAAATAGCTTTGATTTATTTTTGTGACTTCCCTATCTGGGTTGATATCTGGTTGCTCTGTCCTGTGTTCTAGTCTTGGGTTGTTATCTGATATTATTGATTTTCTAACCGGAGGACTCCCTTTAGTATTTTTGTAATTTTGGTTTGGTTTTTGCAAATTCTGTAAACTTCTGTTTATCTGGAAAATGTCCTAATTTCACCATCATATTTGAGAGACAGTTTTGCTGGATATATAATTCTTGGCTGACAATTTTTTTCCTTCAAGCCTTTACATATGTCATCCCATTGCCTTCTTGCCTGCATGGTGTCTGCCGAGTAGTCTGAGCTTAGTCTTATTGACTCTCCTTTGTAGATGACTTTTTGTTTATCCCTAGCTGCTCTTAAAATTCTCTCTTTATCTTTGGTTTTGGCAAGTTTGATTATAATATGTCTTGGTGACTTTCTTTTGGGATCTACCTTATGTGGGGTTTCATTAGCATCTTGGATAGATGTCTTCTCGTCTTTCATAATATCAGGGAAGTTTTCTGTCAACTAATCTTCAACAATTTTCTCTGTATTTTCTGTTATCCCCCCCTGTTCTGGTGTTCCAATCACTTGTAGGTTATTTCTCTTGACAGAGTCCCACATAATTGTTAACGAGTTTCTTTATTTTTTAAAATCTTTTATCTGATTTTTCCTCAGATAAGTTGGTGTGAAGTGCTTTATCTTCAATCTCACTAATTCTGACTTCTACTGCCTCAATTCTGCTCCTATCACTTTCTATTGAGTTATCTAATTCTGAAATTTTATTGTTAACCTTCTGGATTTCTGATTGCTGTCTCTCTATGGATTCTTGCAGCCTGTTAAATTTGTCATTATGCTCTTGAATAACCTTCTTAGTTTCCTCTATTCCTTTGTCTGCGTGTTCTTTGGCATTTTCTGCGTTTTTGCAAGATCTTCTTCCTGATCTCTTGAAGAGCTCTGTATATTAATCTTTTGTATTCTGCCTCCAGTAATTCCAAGAAATTCTCTTCCTACAGAAAATTTCTTGATTCTTTATTTTGGGAGCTTGCTGAAGCCATCATATCTGCCTCTTTATGTGATTTGATATTGACTGTTGTCTCTGAGTCATCAATAAGTTATTATAATTTATTTATTTTTTGTTTGCTTATTTTGTCCTAACTTCTTGTTTTGTTTTGTTTTGATATGCCCAAATGGGCTGCTCGTGTGAGCTAGTTTGATTATTGTTGCCTTTGAAGCGCTAATGTCATGTCACCAGGTGGTTAGATCTGTTACTAAGTATGTGAGCCCAGGAGTCCATTAACTTTTCTTGTATGGATTCAACTCAGGTGTCCACGTAGTTGGTCACCAAGTGTGTGGTACAGGCTCTCACCTACTGTCATAGACAGGCATAGGTGATTGGTCTAGGCACAAGTATCTGGCTGCTGTAGAGGGTCACATGCTGAGCAAGGTAGGGGGCTGATGGCTGCCCCTGAGTGTCTCAGAGGAAAGCATGTCCCTGTTCCCTAGAGCGTGTAGGTGGGTGGGTTTTGCAGTCAGACTATGAGCACCCAGTGCTGTTGGCTGTAAGGACTGGGGTGCACCACTTATTCTTGGATGCCTCTCATGGGTGGCTAGTGGCATGGGTGGAGCCACCAGTCCTCAGGCCCCTGATGTGGGCAGGTGAGGAACCAGCTTAATGGGCAGAGCAGTGTCAAATGTCACAAGCCTGCCACTTCACAGCTGAAACAATTGAAGTTAGACTTCAGGTATATACCCTGTTTTACTGTGGTAATGAGGGTCCATGCAAGTCTATGTAGGGTGAAAGGCATTCAAAGTCCGTGGACCCCTTAAGCCTGTGCCTAGGCAAAGGAGCTGTGCCAACTCTGAGTTTCTGGCTTAGGGGAGCTGGCAGCTTATTTTTTCCCTGTTTGTTAATTTGTTCCTTCACCAAGGCCAGGAGAATTGTTCAGGGCATGTGATGAGTCCCACTTCCAGTCCAGGGGACTTGGCAATCACTGAAGCCGGCCCAGGACCCAGTGCAGAGTGGGGGGGAGGGAGGTAAATGTGAGCAAGGTTTTTCCAAAAGGGGGTGTTTCTTTTTTTTTTTTTTTCTTTTCTCATTGTACTTCAGGTGAAGGTTTACAGAACAAATAGTTTCTCGTGAAACAGTAGTACACATATTGTTTTATGACATTGGTTAACAATCCCATGACATGTCAACCCTCTCCCTTCTCGACTGTTTTTGTTGTTGTTGGTAGTGAAAATATACACAGCCAAAGATACACCATTTCAAACATTTCTACATGCACAGTTCACTGACATCGACTCCGCTCTTCCAATTGTGCTGCTATTCCTCACTTTAGATGAAGGTTTACAGAACAAAATAGTTTCTCATTAAAGTTAGTACACATATTGCCCTATGACAATGGTTAACAACCTCACAACACATCAACACTATGCTCACTCAACCTTGGGTTCCCTATCACCAGCTTTCCTGTCCCCTTCTGCCTTCTAGCCCTTGTCCTTGGACTGCTGTGCCTCATTAGTCTCATTTGGTTTTAAGGGGCTGACCACTCCCCGGCTGAACGGTGAACCTCAGAAGTGACTTTACCACTGAGCTAAAAGAGTGTCTGCGGGCCATACTCTTGGGGTTTCTCCAGTCTCCTTTAGGCCAGTAAATCTGGTCTTTTTTTGTGAGTTAGAATTTTGTTCTCCATCCTTCTCCAGCTCTATCCGGAACCCTCTGTTGTGATCCCGGTCAGAGCAGTTAGTGGTGGTAGCCGGGCACCATCTAGCTGTACTGGACTCAGTCTGGTGGAGGCCTTGGAAGCTGTGGTCTGTTAGTCCTTCGGACTAATCTTTTCATTGTATCCTGTTCTCTTCATTCTCCCTTGCTCCTGAAGGGATGAGACCAGTGGAGTATCTTAGATGGCTGCTCACAGGCTTTTAAG
>NW_004444050.1:1693743-1703679 GCF_000243295.1 Trichechus manatus latirostris | reverse complement strand
CAGCCTCTCCAACATTTGTTATTTCCAGTTTTTTTGATTCATGCCAGTAATGTGGGGGGCGGGGGCGAGATTGTATCTCATTGTGGTTTTGATTTGCATTTCTCTAATGGGTAGTGATTATGAGCATTTCCTCATGTGTCTGTTGACCGCTTGAATGTCTTCTTTGGTGAAGTGTCTGCTCAATTCCTTTGCCCATTTTTTAATTGGATTATTTGTCTTTTTTTGTAGGGGTGTTGGATTTTCTTGTAGATTTTAGAGATTAGCCCTTTGTCTGATTTGTAATGGCGAAAATTTTTTTCCCGGTCTATAGGTTCTCTTTTTACTCTTTTGATGAAGTCCTTTGATGAGCATATGAAAACACTGCATTTCTAGAGTACTTATTGATTCCTTCTGCAATGTTTCATTTAAACACCTCCCTGGAAGAAGATCCTATTCACAAAAGCAACCAAAAATATAAAACACTTAGGAATAAGTTTTAAAAAAAAATGTGTCAATATATTATGGAGAAAACAAAAAAAAGAGGTCACCAAGGGGTTTAAAGATCTGGATAAATAAACTCCACTGAGTGAGAATTCTGAAAATTAAAAAGCATACTAAATTAACCTAGGTTAATTTTTTTTTTAAAAAAACTATGTGCTTTTTGAAGTTGTCAAGGATTTCATTTTACTTGGATCCACAATCAATGCCCATGGAAGCAGCAATCAAGAAATCAAACAACATAGTGCATTCGGCAAATCTGCTGCAAAAGACCTCTTTAAAGTGTTAAGAAGCAAAAATATCACTTTAACAACTAAGGTGTCTCTAATCTAAGCTATGGTGTTTTCAATTGCTTCATATACATGTGAAAACTGGACAATGAATAAAACAAAACCTGACAAACCTGTTGCCATGGAGTCAATTCCGACTGTTAGTGACCCTATAGGATAGAGTAGAACTGCACCATAGGATTTCCAAGGAGCTGCTGGTGGATTCGAACTACCAACCTTTTGGTTAGCAACCTGAGCTCTTAACCACTGGGCCACCAGGGCTAAGGAAGACTAAAGAAGAACTGATGTCTTTGAATTAGGGTGTTGGTGAAAAATATTGAATATACTACAGACTGACAGAAGAACAAAGAAATCTTTCTTGGAAGTACAGCCAGAATGCTCCTTAGAAGCAAGGATGGCGAGACTTCATCTCATGTACTTTGGACATGTTATCAGGAGGGACGAGTCTCTGGAGAAGAACATCCTGCTTGGTAAGGTAGACAGTTAGTGAAAGACAGAAAGACCGTCAGTGGCTGCAACGATGGGCTCAAGCATAGCAATGATTGTGAAGATGGTGCAGGACCCGGCAGTGTTTCGTTCTGTTGTACATAAGGTCGCTGTGAGTTGGAACCAACTTGACTGCACCTAACAACAACGACATGTATTTTGCACTATCCAAATCAAAATGTTAAAATTAATTTTCTGAGATTTTTACTAAATTATACTAAAGTACATCTATATGCAAGAATAACATGCAAAGACAGCCCCAAAGTTTTAAAAAAGAAAAGTAATGAAGGGGAGACTTGCATCCTACCAAATGCTAAAAGACATGTACAAGAATGTTCATAGTATCATTATTAATAATACCCCAAAATTAGATAAAATTCAAATGTCCATCAACAGTAGAATGGAAAATTGTTGTATATTCATATAATGATCTACTATACAGCAATAAAAATGAACTCTTGATACACTCAACAACATGGATGAATCTTACTCACAGAGACAATGACGAATGAAGGAAGCCAGTCATCAAAGAGTACATACTATACAATTCTATTTATATAAAGTTCAAAACAGGCAAAATGAATTAAGGGTGATAGAAATCAGAAAAGAGGATATAAGTCAGCTTGACTGCAACTTATTTCAACGGGTTTGAGGAGGAAGTAATGAGAAGGACTGGGCACAAGGAGACTTTTGATGTAATGGCTGCATATGAGGGTTCACTGTTTAAAAATTCAATATTGAAGTTTACCAAAAACTACAGCAATGAAAATGAATGAACTACCACTACACTTACAACATGAATAAATTAACAAATATAATATTGAGTAAAAGAACTCAGACTCAAATGAGCATACACTGTCTGCTTCCATTTATACAAAGCCAAAACACAGTCAAAATAGATCTATGATGTAACAAGTCAGAAGAATGGTCACTTCTGGAGAGGTGAGGCCAGTAAAGATGCATGCGAGAGCTTCTGGATGTTGATATTTTTCTATTTCCTTGATCTGGCTGATATTTACACAGGTGTGTTCTCTATGTGGTATCTGATCAAATGGTCCACTTTTATTTTGTGCACTTTTTCCATATATATGATATACTTGAATTTAACAGTTTTTAAAAAAATTTTGCATTCCGCTGAGTTTACGTTAATGGTTTTGGAATAATCGGGAAAAGGATCACAACTTGAAGAATGTAATCAATATACATGTAGAAATTGTTGAATTGGTGTATGTTTTGTTATTTTATTTTCACCACAATAAAAACAAAGATATGTATATACATGTATATGGAGCCCTGGTGGCTTAGTGGTTAAGAACTCGGCTACTAAGCTGAAGGTCACCAGTTCGAATCCACCAGCCACTCCTTGGAAACCCTATGGGGCAGTTCTACTCTGTCCTACAGAGTTGTTATGAGTCGGAATTGACTCAATAGCAATGGCTTTTTTTCATATATGTGTGTATGTATATATATATATGGCTAAGATCCAGAGAAGTCTAAAAAATCACATTAAATTGGAATAGATAAGCCATTTCCAGGCTTGTATTAAATACTCAATTAATGTTTCTTGAATGATTGAATAAATGAATGAATGGATTAAAAAAAAAGTTCATTCCCTTTGACCTTGCAATTGCACTTTTAGGAATTTTCCCTAAGGAAAAAATAATAAAAGTATCCAAAAATGTACCAAGATATGTATTGAAGCACTGTTCATAATAACTAAAAAGTCAAAGCAACCTAAATGTCTAATGATAGGGGAATTGGATGAATAATTTATGAGATATCTATATATACATACTGAAATAGTATCCAGCCAACTGTAGATGATACAAATCTACATTTATTGACCTAGAAGAAGGCTCGCTATATACAGTATTGTCAAATATCAAAAATAAGTAAATATATTGATGTTTGCAAATATAACACCAAAATGTAACTTTGGATGGGAGATTATGTATAATTACTTTTTCCTTTTGCTTATATACATTTTCTAATTTTTCTATCAAACCTATATTTTAAAAAAGATATTTAGTCATTTTATTCCCATTAAGACAGCCCAGCTGTTGGTAAACAGATAAATTGTCACCGCTCAGGACTTAAACTCTATAGACATTCAGAATGGTCTTCCAGCCCCATCCACTTATTAGCCATGATTTGTATTACCTCATTTTACGAGCTTCTTTGTCCAGAAAAATAACAATGAAGATGGTTGTGTTTAGAGGCTTTAAAATGATTCAGCCTATGTGAAGCATCTATCACTGACTGGCATATAAAAGACACCAATACTGCTCTGCTTTTGATGTGCTCAAGTAGCTTGATTTCAGAATTTGGATTTCAGGTACAACAAATCATTTCAAAAAACGTCCAGTTCTCCAGGAGGTTAGAAAATAGTCTGCTGTCTTTCTTATTCTGATTTAGTATTTTTATCTTTCTATAAGTTGCTTTTGACCAAAATTGTTGACAGTTTCAGGGCCTTATTCCTTCGAAATGGGATTGCTGGACTAGGGCAGAAGACTTTTGTTTAATCCTGTCAGCAGGTTGAGTTGCTTGCACCTGAGCGCCAAGTTTGATATGTGAAGAGTCAACATGTGAAGGGGCCTAGGAGGAGCCAGTGTGTTTGTGAGGTTCCCGCCTATGCCCCTTTGGGATTTGGTAATAGAACAGACCTGCCCAGCAGCCCAAAGGAGCCCTGGTTGCACAGTGGTTAAGCGCTTGGCTGCTAACTGAAAAGTAAAAGGTGGTTAGAACCCACCAGCCGCTCCACGGGATAAAGATATGGCAGTCTGTTTCTGTAAAGACGGAAACCCTAAGGGGGCAGTTCTGTTCTGTCCTATAGGGTTACTATAAGTTGGAATCGACTTGACAGCAATGGGCTTGGGTTTCCTTGGCGGGGCCAGTGGCCTGCCTCAGGATCCCTGGACAAAAATACGTGGTCTTCTTGACTCTCTCTCTCTATTCAGGCTAGATAAACCAGTGATTTCAGACAGAGTAGGAAGTAAGTGCCACACCCAGCTGTCCTTGTCCCCAAAGATTCTGCCTCCCAAGTGTCTGTTTTCCAACAAGCCAAACCATGAGTTCAGGTTATAGGCATAAGCACAGCACTTGGTTGGTAGAGAGAGAGCGCTATGACCCCTCCCAAACATCACTCCATGCCCCCAACATGTTAAGAGCTACTACCCGCAACATGACAAGTCCCAATATAAATCCCAATGTCTTGTTGATGCTCCAAAGGAGGAAAAGACAATTTACGAGAAGCTTGCTAGAATATGAAGCATGTTAGTACATGAAAACTACATACTTTATGAAACAAATTCATTTGTAAATATCAGAAGATTTTCATTAAAATAGAAACTAAAAACAAAGATAAACTATGAACACCCTCATATGAAAAGACCACATGGGTAGGGGAAGTCTGTGAAAAATTTTCCTATTGTACCCCATTTCCTCACCTCTCCAAACAATAACAGTAATAGCTAAGGCTTATATATCACTTAGTAGTGCTTTACATACATTAACGCATTTATTCCTAATAACTACTTATGAGGCAGGTAGTATTATTATCACTAATTTACAGATGAGGAAACTGAGTTTATGTGTCAACCAATCAGATCCGGGCAGCACAAACCTTGCTACTCCATTTTGTCCTCATCCAGCTCTTTCAGTGGCTTTTGTGGTCTAGCTAAAGGCCCATCTCCCCAGTCCAGGCCTCTTGGTGATGAAATCAGAGCTGCCAGACCTCACTGTACCCCAGAGACGACATCCTGTCACGAGTCAAGATTGGAGACTCTGATTTATCTGCACTTGTCTAGGGCTGCCATTGCTGAGATTGCTGGCATTGTGCCAGCCAGATTGTCAATTCCAGTGGCAGGCCACCCAAGTGGAGATTGACTCCATTTCCCACTGAGGGGATGCTCAGGATGCTCTGCTGCAGACCCAACAGTGATTCTCAGCTCTGTCTGCACATCGGAATTGCCTGGGGAGCTTTTAAAAATCCCATTGCCCAGGCCACACCCAGACCAATTACATCAGAATCTCTAGGGGTGGGGCCCGGGTATCAGTAGTTTTTTAAACTCCCAGTGATTCTGATGTGAAGCCAAGGTTGAGAACCATTGTTAGTTATCTGCCACGGGAAAAGGGAGGCAAGACTTTCACGGAAATAGTCTTCAGACTAAACTATTAAAAATGACCAACAAACCCAAACCCAGCACGGGGCTATGATCTGGTCCTCTTCTTTTCAACTTATTTTTTAATGATATAAAACTTCTAAATGGGCTGAATTCAACTTTCATGCTACAGAGGACAGAAAGATAAGCATTCTGTAATAAACACATGATATACTTTATGTCTCGTAAGATTTTATCTTAAAATTTAAATAATCAATAGAGAGATTAGGATTTTATCTTACATATAAAGAAATGATCAGGTGTGTCATACATAAACTGATTTAGTTTATTGCAAGGTAGTCATGGTAAGGCATGCAAGTAAGGCTTCAAGACATTCATTTCAGCACTGAAGAATCACAATTAACAATTAGAGTGTTAGTTCAATAGTTAGAGTCTTAATCTTTAGACTTCAGGCTTGTATGAGAGGTTCTTGGGAGGGGGGCTTGGCCATGGCCCAAATTCAGTGGAGGTCTCGTGTAGCTAGGGCCCAAGGTCATCGGCAGGTAGAGTCTCAGTCTTAGTTTCTGGAAAGGTCTCCTCCTTGGAGAGTGTCCGAGTCTAGAGAGGGGTCTCTTGCCTCTGCTCCTCTCTCAGAGCATGAGCAGAAATCCAGTGTATATATGCAAATTTTTAACTTTGGCCTCGTACGATAAGGGCTAGGTGATGACATATTTTTTTTAATAGTTCAAAGTATCTAAATCATTTATTTAAAGAGCCTTTTAAAAGATAGTTTGAATAAACCCTAGCTTCTCATTAAAAATAAAAAAGTGTATCTATATTCCAAAAAAGATTTAAGATAGCGAAACTGTTACTATGTTGTGGTCTGATGTAATTTTTAGACCTAGAAATAAGTCTTCACCAGAGCAAATTAAAATGTCACTTAAGGTGAAATATTACTAAAGGAACAAAATAAAATTGTAAAAAATGAAAATTTCTCTATCTTATTAAATCGTATATAATCAAGAATGTCCCAGATATTTACTTTTGTACTAGGAGTAATGTTCAGCTCTTACTGATATAGTTATACAGATGACTGTGGGAACATAAGGACACATACACTTGATCCTTTTTCTGAATTAGCAATAAGGCTATACATACCCAGAAGAAAGCCTCACAAGTTCGTAGACCCTCTTAGAAAGGTCTCAATTTCCTTAGAAAGAAAATAACATAAATAATGAAAACTTCTCATTAAGGAAAGGGAATATAAGAATACCACTCTATAGCTGTATATGTCTTTACTACTTCCAAGGACCTCTCACATATTTTTTTTAACGCTGACTGGGAGGTAAGCAGGTTTCAGTTATTCATTCCAATGAGATATCTTTTCCCTATAAATACTGAAGGACATCCAGAGAAGTTTGTTCTTGGATCTATATATTCATGTATTCAGAGAACAAATGAAATTAAAAAATATTGTTTTTCTGATTATCTTTATTTTCAGAAATTACATTAGAACGTTTCTTATTTTCCAAATCCATTCTTTACAGAGAAGACAAGAAATTTCTGAAGTCCATCTTTGGAGTCTTTTGAGATTGTTGCTGACTAAGCAACATTTTTAGTTGAGAGAAATGTTTCTTTGTTTTGCTCATATTGTTTGAGGAATATGACTGTTTAATATTCTTTGTTGACTGTCCAGATGTAGGTGTTCTGAAAATCCATGCAGGGCTCTTGCCTTTGGAACTAGACATGTCATGATTTAGGTCTGCAGAACTTGGAGTCTTTTTCGCTGGTGTGTTCGCGATGGGTTTAGTCACAGGAGTGCTAGCATTGCTCTTCAATGATGACAGAAAGCTTCTACTTTTACCATGATGTTCAACTGTTCTGTTGCATGTTTTACAAGTAATCAGTAATACACTTTTGGAGTCTTTGTACTTTTTTACAATTTTTGCTTCTTTAAAACTGAGTGTATAATTTTTTGCTTCTTGGTTAAGAAGTTTCTGTATTTTGGGTGTCAGTTTGGGCTTGGGTTTGAGGTGCACTCGAGAGTTCTTCAACACCAACAGCTGGAAACAGTATGGACATGTTTCTTCAAAAGTGTTCTTAGCATTGTTTGATGAACTGCAGGCCCAGCTGGAAGAGAGAAAAAGACTCGTGAAGGGGCAAAGGAATACCTCTTCGACACTTGCCTCCCGCTTCCCCTCCCATCCTTCTCTTACAGGAGATAATGGGCTTGGCCCGGGCAGCTAGCTTGCAGTTTCTGAGCCGCAGCCTCAAGATAGTGGTTTTGGCTCATAGTCGGCTGGGGAGACAAGGAGACACCGGAAACAGGCTTCTCCTGATGTCATGTTTAACAAAGTCTAGTATGCCACTGTCTCAGTCATCTAGTGCTGCTATAACAGAAATACCACAAGTGGATGTCTTTAACAAACAAAAATTTATTCTCTCACAGTCTAGGAGGCTAGAAGTCTCAATTCAGGGTGCCAGCTCCAGGGAAGAGCTTTTTCTCTCTGTTGGCTCTGGAGGAAGGTCCTTGTCATCCATATTCCCCTGGTCTAGGAGATTCTCAGCACAGGGACCCCCGGGTCCAAAGGACGCACTATTCTGCTGGCTCTTGTTTCTTGGTGGTATGAGGTCCCTTTGTCTCTCTGCTTGCTTCTGTCTTTTATATCTCAGAAGAAATTGATTTAAGACGCAACCTAATTTTGTAGATTGAGTCCTGCCTTATTAACATAATCCCTCTAATCCTACCCTGTTAACATTATAAAAGTAGGATTTACAACACATAGGAAAATCACATCAGATCACAAAATGGTGGACAACCACACAATAGTGGGAATTTTGGCCTAGCCAAATTGACCCACATTTTTGGGGAACACAATTCAATACATGACAGTCACCTTTTTTTTTCTTCAAGGTCAAAGATTAGGGGGTTGTTTATGATTTACCAGAGCCCTGGTGGCATGGTGGTTAAGAGCTCAGCTGTTAACCAAAAGATCTGGCTGTTCAAATCCACCAGTCGATCCTTGGAAGCCCTAAGGGGCAGTTCTACTCTGTTCTGTAGGGTTGCTATGAGTTGGAATTGACTCGATGGAAACAGTTGTTTTTTTTTTCTAATGACTTGCCTAGTGTCTCAAGGCCACCTTACAGACACATAATATTATATCATAATTCCTTTCTCAAATCATGTATGTGCCAAATCAGTTTAGGGAGGTTTCTATCGTATCGTGTACACGTCAAGTCAACTTAGTGAAGTTTAACTATATGTCACATCATTGCAACAAACTTCAATTTTTTTAAATTTCCAATTTAGAAAACCCTGTTGTAGACTGTCCAACTCTATTGGAGTAAAATCATAGAGATTTATTAAAGCTAGGAGCCCTGGTGGCATAGTAGTCAAGCATTTGGTTGCTAACAAAAAGGTCTCAGTTCAAATCCACCAACCACTCCTTGAAAACCCTATGGGGCAGTTCTACTCTGTCCTATAGGGTCGCTATGAGTGGGAATCGACTCGACAGCAATGGGTTTGGTTTTGGTTTTTGGGTTATTGAAGCTAAGATACCATTAGAATGAGGGAATGTGAAAGTCTCAAGGTCTGAAGCTCATGAAAACGCAAAGGGAAGGTTACAAATCACCCATAGTTATAGTACTGTATAAGGAAATACAAACACAGTATTCTGATTGGTTTACAGTGATTGAGGTCAATCAAGGGTGGGACAAAGCAAAGCATGATTTTTACATGATTGGTTACATTAATACAGCTGGAATACATTAATTGGCCAAAGGACATAATTGCAAGTTACGTGGTTTCGGGGTTGGGAGGGGGGTCTCATGAACTTCACCAACCAATGGCATGACATTGGCATGGCAATACTGTAGGTAACAGGTTGTTAAACATTACCTCTCCTAGAGCATAAGATCTCCTGGGGGAGGTTTAACATAAAGTTTTTGATAAGGTTTGGTTACAAAGTCACAGTCTTAGCCTAACTACAAAGCCTTAATAATAGGGTTGGTTCCTAAGCAACAGAGTTTGAATCTGGTGGAAGATTATATTAAGCTTTAACATTAGTTCAGCCATTTTATTTTAAGTGAGATGCCTCTTGTGATTTTATATCCATATTAATTTCTATTTATGAGTTACAATTTCTGTACCATAGCACACGATGCAATGCCAGTGTCTAGAGGTTGTTTACCACATTTTTCTATTAATCAATTTCTTCTATTAAGTTAGAAATTTTCTAAATAACTTTCTGATGACTTCTAGTTATAGTTTCTAACAGCTTGTAAATAGCTAATGACATAAGTTTTCTAGTTAGAGGGCATCATAGATGTATATGTTGTTAATAATTAAAAAAAAACAAACCAAAAAACTGAGGCCCAGTTTGATACAGTGATTAAGTCTTTGCAAATCCCCTTTGTGACAAAGACATTTGTTAACCACAAACTAGCTCAGAGTTCATCTAATGCAAGGTATGTAACTTTAGGTAGTTTCCTGAGCAATAACTCTTGGAATTCCCTGAATAATTGAGGTACTTTTTATCATTTTAAAACTTCCAGACCTTACCTAAAGATTTGTGCAAATGAAT
>NW_004444050.1:1680576-1693630 GCF_000243295.1 Trichechus manatus latirostris | reverse complement strand
AGCCAGGCTAGAGACCATCTAGTAACCTGATACCAGCTGATCTTAGTAAGGGGGCAGCATAGATCAATCAGTCACATTAAGATTAGCCAATGGCTGATTTTCTATTCTACTCCCTCTCCTTCTCTTTATAAGCTTCATTGTAACTAGCTTACATTGAGTCATTTCTTTTTTAGAAACAGAATAGTTTCCATATATGCATATAGAATAACTGCTCAAATAAACCCTGTTTTAATTTCTTTGTGTTTTGATTATTTTTAAAAATATATATTCTAAGTTTGTTTTATGAGTTGTAAAAGCATAACAATGTTGAAAGCATTATGTTAGCTTGTGTGATCTGAGAACATTATATAGGCATATATAACATGACTTCTTCAAACTAGGAGGGCCTGTGGAGAGGGTAACTGCTAGATAGTCATTGCCAGATAGAAGGATCAACCTCTTATTTATTCAACAAATATTTATTGAGCATATACTCTGTCTTAGTTATCTAGTGCAGCTATGACAGAAATACCAAAAGTGGGTGGCTTTAACAGACAGAAATTTATTTTCTCACAGTTTAGGAAGGTAGAAGTCCAAATTCAAGGCGCTAGCTCTAGGGGAGCCTTTCTCTTTCTTTTGGCTCTGGAGAAAAGTCCTTGTCTCTTTTCAGCTTCTGTTCCTTGGCTACTTGGTGATCTTCATGCGGCATGGCATCTCTCTTCCTCCATCTGTGCTTGATTGCTTAATCTGTTCTCTTATATCTCAAAAGAGATTAATTTCAGACACATCCTACACTCCTCCTGCCTCATTAACATAGCAAAGAAAACCCATACCCCAGTGGGATTATACCCGCAGGTATGGGGTTAGGATTTACAACACGTATTTTGGGGGGACACAATTCAATCCATAACCTACTCTATGTCAGGTATTGTGCTTGATACTAAGGAGTCATGTCATTTTAGGGCGCCACTGTGGCATAGAAGTCCCTGGGTGGTGCAAACAGTTAATACCCTTGGTTGCTAACTGAAAAGCTGGAGGTTTGAGTCCACCCAGAGGCACCTCAGAACAAAGCCCTGGTGATCTGCTTTCAAAAAATCTGTGATTGAAAACTATGGAGTACAGTTCTACTCTGACAACATGGGGTCACCACGAGTCGAGGTCGGCTCAACAGTAACTGATTAGACAAGTTAAAGGTTGGGAGATTTATAGCTGGGATTATTTTGCAATTAGGGGACATCTTAGACAGTTTGCTGAACAAGAAATGTTTGTTTCTGTGTATAGCTAGTTTCAAGGTTTATTTCTGTGTCTGGCTAGTTTTAAGGGAACAAACAGTTCTAATCTTAGCTAATCGCGTATGAGACAAAGAATGAAAAGTTGGCTAGGGGAAGGGTCTGTGTTTGCCCTTGTTAACTGGTTCAGGCAAAAGAGGAAATATCTGTGTTTGCTTATCACTTCTAACCAAGGTGTTGTGAATATATATATATATATATATATGTACTCCTCCTTTTCTTTTTTTGTTTTAAAATTAGTAAATTTTCAAATATATGCAAAGGTAGTGAAAATAGTACAATGAACCCTTGTGTAATAATCCTCCAATTGCAGTAAGTATCAGCATTTCACTAAGCCTGATCATTCATGCTTATCTTCTCTCCTCTCCTCTTCTTGCTTTCTTTCATTCAGAACATAGAGTCTAGTTGGTCTCAAGGCATCATCTGAACAAACAAAATGTATATTTCCAGGGCTTGGTTCTCTCACAGAGTACCTTACATTCCGCTGGCTGGGTCCACCCCTTTTCGGGCTGTTAGATCAGAAGTGGGGGCTTGTTTCTCACTGGTTTATTCCTCTTGAGACCTACTCAGAGAAGTGGAGAGATCAATGCTTCTGAATGAAAGAATGAGGTGCATAATACACATTGAGGTCAGGAGACATCTGAACTAGCAGCAGAGACTCAGGAGCTATCTACAGAGACAACACTTGAGAGAAGAAGTGAGTTTAGACCAAAACTCTGAGAGATGCTGGCATTTAAGAGCCTGGCAGAGGCTTTGTAGCATTTCCTTAACCTTCATAATTGCCCCTGGTTTGTTATTTTTCTTGTACCTCTCTGTGTTGCCATAGTAAAGACTATAAGACCCTTAATTATGGCAATGTTTGTGGGCTTGTTTTCTTAGTTATCTAGTGCTGCTATAACAGAAATAGCACAAGTGAATGGATTCAACAAACAGTAGGCTAGAAGTCCAAAATCAGGATGTTAGCTCCAGGAGAAGGATTTCTCTCTGTTGGCTCTGGAGGAAGGTCCTTGTCATCAATCTTCCCCTGGACTAGGAGCTTCTAAGCACAGGGAACTTGGGTCCAAAGAAGGTGCTCTTCTCCTGGCTCTTGTTTCTTGGTGATATGAGGTCCCCAACTCTCTGCTTGCTTCCCTTTCTTTTTATCTCTTGGAAGATAAAAGGTGGTGCAGGCCACACTCTAGGGAAACTCCCTTTACATTGGATCAGGGATGTGACCTGAGAAAGGGTGTTACATCCCACCCTAATCCTCTTTAACATAATCTATTCTTGCCTTATTAACCACAGGCAGAGATTAGGATTTACAACACAAAGGAAAATTATGTCAATCACAAAATGGAGGACAACTACACAGTACTGGGAATCATGGCCTAGCCAAGTTGATACATGTTTTTTGGGGACACAATTCAATCCATGACACTTGTCTTTGGGGATAGTGAGGACATGAGGAACCTGGGAGATATGGTCCCATTCTACATCAGGTTAGGGGTACAGACCTCCCAGAGGGAATGGTGACGTGACCTGGAAAGAGAAGAAGCTGAGTGCCTGGATACAGAAGTGGAGCTGGTGAGAAGCAGAAGGCAGGCTACCTGAGGGGGAAACAGGGTTAACAGAAGAAAAAGCACAGGGATCCAATACAGAATCTACATTTAGTAGTTATTCATTTTCTTTCTTTTTTTTTAATGAAAGACATTGCAATGACTATTAGTGTTAGCCATGTGCCGGGGACCTTTTATTTGGCCCCACACAATTCTTACAACTTTCCACTGAGGAAGGGCTCACAGTCTGCATTCTGCAAAGGAGGAAACTGAGGCTCTGAAAAATGACCCTGCATCCCGCTGGGTAGAAGCTCTAAAATAATCTATATTCAGACTCAGGCACTTCCTAATTGTGGGGCCTGGGACAGGTCACTTCATCATTTACCCCTCAAAGACACTTGTCTGGGAACCACAAGCATAGAGGGGCTGTAATGCCCCTCCATTCTACTCCCTCTCCAGCATCCCAAGTCCCAAGTGCCTATTTTAGAGATGAGGAAACTGAGGTCAGAGGCAATTTCAGGTCTAGAATTCTGGCTCCTGGGCTCTTGGGAGATAACCTCTGATTCTGAGGTGGAAGATGCTTGCAGATCACTCACAGCCCTCAGTTTTACGTATGGAAAACTGAAGCCCTAGGTCACACGCGGAAAAAACAAAGGTAGAGGCCACCGGACTTCAAGTCCCGACCTAGGCCTGGCGCCCACCACACGGCACTTCCCTTCTGTTCTGTGAAGCTGAGCAAGCCGGAAGCCAGGGAGGATCCGGGTTTCCTGTTTCCAGGCTCTACAACTACAGATTTAGCCACTTCTGCCCTGGGGGATCCCTTCTCCTAAAGCAGGAGGGGAAGGCCTGGGCGGCCAGCTTGCAGTTACCATGGAAACCGCCTCCCTGGTCGCTAGGGACTCCAGCACCCCCCCCTCCTCCCCACACAAGGAGAAGAGGAAATATCGCCCAATGAGATACCTGGAATTTCGTGACGTGACGGTAGCTGGGCAGATTGTTAGAGTCCAGAGGGTGGCGGAGTTAGCCGGACGCCTGGAGCCTCTGGCCAGGGGTTGGGAAGAATGGTGCAGGATGAGGAGTAAGAGGCTGAGTCGGAGAGATATAGACAGAGAGATACTGATTCCTCTCCCCTTGGCCACTTGGAAAGATCATTCTACTACTCCCCAGGTCAGTACTGAGTCCACCGGGACTTGGTGAAATAGTCTCAAGCCTGCTTGCCTTGATATTTGTGGCAGCCACACTAATTGCCCCCAGTATCTGTTCTCCCCTTCTTCAAACTAATTTGGGGGTTCTTGCACGCACTCCTCAACCAGAACTCAGTCTAGGGGACAGTACACAGTGCACCTTCTCAGGGACACTCACAGCACCTGATCCGTATTTCTCTTCTGGATTTTTCTCCCTTCCCTCACTTCAGAAGGTCTTAATCTCTCTAGGGCAGGAAAAATGTACCCTCTTATATTTGTCCAAATTTATTATTTCTTTCATAAACTTCATGTACTGAGCCCCTTGGAGCCTTGACTTTTGAGACTCAAAACCTTTATCTCTCATTCTGTTGTCTCAAAAATGTAGTCTGAAAATCAGAAGTCCAGAATGGACATTTTTGTGTTACTGTACCCCTTTACCACAGTTCCGGGGTGGCACAAACAGGTAAGTGCTTGACTACTAACCAAAAGGTTGGTGGTTCGAACACACCCAGAGGTGGCCTCGGAAGAAAGGCCTGGTAATCTGCTTCTGAAAGATCACAACCTTAAAAACCCTTTGGATCACAGTTCTACTATGCAATACATGGGGTGAAAATCTTATGCAGTGCAGTTCTACTCTGACACCCATGTGGTCGCCGTGAGTCGGAATCATCTCAATGGCAACAGTTCTTTGTTTTGTTTACCCCTTTCCCCAGTGCTCTGAGTCCAGAATACTGTAGCTGATGCCTGAAGAGGAGACGGTCTCAGGAAACCAGGAATGACCAGCAATGAAAAACGTTGGCTAGTTTATCAAATATCATCTCGCTACATGAGTATTCTCCTAAAGGTAATGTCAGAAAATACCAATACTGGAAAAAGTCTTTAGGATGCTCACTAAAGGAAGAGATCTGTGTTCAAATAAGTTTGAGAAACATCGTCCTCTGAGCTTTTACTATGTTAAAATGTACTGCAAGAAAGATGCTGTTGTTAATAGCCGTCAAATTGGCTCCAAATCATGGTGACCCCATGTGTGCAGAGTAGAACTGCTCCATAGGGTTTTCAAGGCTATGACCTATCAGAAGCAGATCGCCAGACCTGTCTTCCAAGGTGTCTCTGGGTAGGTTTGAACCGCCAATCTTAGGGATAACAGTGAAGTACTTAACCGTTTGTTCCACCCAGAGACTCCTTGCAAGGAAGATAGAATACAGTGTTTCCTAAACTTCCTTTCTCCCCAGAACCATTTACCAACACATCAAAGCAGACAAACGTTCTGTGTTCTAAAATGCATTTCTGTGTAAATACTTATGTGTGTATTGATGCAGAAGTGATCTCTGGGAGGAAACACAAGAAGCTGTGTCAAATAACAAATCCAGACTTAATAAGGAGGGACTTTATTTAAAAGGATATTGCAAGTGGCCTGGGGCCGGGGGGACTATTGCAATAGGGAACATGCTCTGGCCATAAGATGAGCAAGTGTCTTAAGAATTAGGCAAAAAGGGTTTTTCTTTCACAGAGAGGAGTGAACAAGCCTGGAAAGAACTGGGTGTGGGGAAGTGGGGTGTAATGGGGTGTGATCAGATAGTAGATCAGAGAAGCTTAGGGATTTCCCTCTTGAAGCATTCTGTGTTGCTGCCCGGCAGAGATGTGCAGACATCCTCCCATCACAGGCTGGCCTTCCAAGGCCCACTTGGTACCATGACTTCTTAGACGTTTCTCCTGGGAAATGGCTCTCAACCTTTGGCATCAGGATAACGGCACAGCTGAAGCGCCCTGCCAGCTCAAGAATGAACTCACAAAGCAGTTATGATTGTCTAGAATTGAATGTTTCCATCTCTATTTGGCAGATATGCAAGAGGGCAGGGAGGGCAGGGAGATAACCCAGGTAGGATACTGGCTGGCCTTTCCATAGATGCTGGTGTTCATAGTTTTCTTGTTTCTCTTTTCCTTCCTTCCTTTCCTTAATGATCCTTTAAGTCCGTCTCTTCCCAATGCTCCAGGCCTCCAGGGAGCCGTATTTCTAACCTATTCTTCCCTCCAGGGCTCCCAGGCCTGTACCCTCTACCTCACTGGCAGGAATTCCTGATACTATTGAGAGGTGCTAGGGTAGGGTAGAAAGAAGATGTCGTGGGACCCAGCCAGGGATGTGGGACTAAGTCCTGATCTTTTCTCTTCAGCTGTGACCTTGGACAAGCCACTTGGTGTCTGTGGACTTCCCTTTCCTCATGACTCATCTTCTGAGGGTCCTTTCAGTGCTAAGATTCCATGAGTACAGAGGTGGAGCCACCTGAATCTCCAGCTCCTTCAACTAGAGTCTCCTAGTTCTTTCTTCCCCCACATGCCAACATAAAATATATGAACCCAGGAGGTATTTTCACGGCTAAATCAGTGCCAGACAGAATATACAGAGAAATGGTTTTTATTGAGAAAAAGCCAGACGTGTTTAAAACTTTCCTCTGCATTTAGAAGAAGATTCACATTGTGATAAAGATAGCTTATTCTTTGTGCAATCCTCACAATAAGCCTAGGAGTTAGGCAATACATACACCCTGCTTTATAATCAAGAACCTGGGGTTCTCTAAAGGCTGTGAGAAGAGATGGACGCAGCACTGGAATTTTAGATCACCGGGCTCTGGGAACCCTGACTCTATTGTGTTGTTTCCATTTAAAGCACCTTCAGCCCCACGCAGAACTTGGAAAGGTAAATGGGAAGAGCTAGAATTAGCAGACAGAAGAACTACATTTTAATTCTGGTTCTTGCATTCCTTGTTGTGTGATCTCATGTAAGTTATTTCTCTTCTCTGGCCTTCAAATTTCTCACCTGTAAACTAAGGGTGATGGATGGCTTCTAAGGTCCCTTCTAGGCCAAATTCTAGGATTCTAAGACAACTATCTGTCTTTCCACCAAATCTAGCATCCTTTAGAAAGATGGGTCCATAAAAGTTTATGAGATTCCACTGCACATCCTCCGCGGACCAGTTACTTCCAGCAGAGGCTCAGGAGCAGTGAGCGCTCACATTTCCCCTTTTCCTTACAATTCAACAAGCCTGGACTCTTCCCTTTTGGCTCTTTCAAACACTCTGCCCTTAGGAGTATTTTCTGTTAGATGCTTACAGCCCTGATGACTCTGCTCAGCACTTCACCTGGCTTCCTTGGGACTTTTGATAAAAACAATCTCCTCTTCTATCAGATTAGCCATGCAAGTCCTTCAGCCTCCCTAAACAGTTGTTAAATGATCCTCAGCAACCCCTTCCTCCCCAGAAACAGTGTTTCTGTTAAGACTGAGAGTAAAGAAGGCCAAACCTCTCCTTGCTGGCTGCTATGCATCTACAGGCAGTTGTCGACAACAGCTGCGCACAGGGCTGCTGGAGCAAAGGACTAGGAAATTATTTTGCAATTAAAAAAAAAAAACCCAAAAAACTATGGGATGAAAGTTTCTAGGCTGCCAAAGGAACGTTGCCTCTTTACTGATGTTATGGAAAAAGCACCGTAAGGCCTGACTCCACAATTGAGCTCTGCACTGGGTTTTCCCTCTCGACACTTGATCTCTCCCTTAGCAACCAGGCTGTAAGCACGGGAGGTCTGTTTTCCACCTACACAGCAACATCTGCAAACTTTCTGAAGACAGAGCATTGAGTAAGTGGCTGCAGCCATGGCAAAGCTTGGGAGTTTCTCACCTTAGTACAGACTAATGAATACTTGTAGTCTGAGCTCCATTCTGCATCTCCTTCACTGTGCAGTGTTTAAAGAGTATGGATTTGGGAGCCAGACTATGTTGCTTCCAAACGCAGTTAATGATGATTATCTTTGTGGCCTTGGGTAAGTTCATCAACTTCTCTATGCCCCACTTTCTCCATCTGCACAATGGGGGCCAACAACAGCACCTACCTCATAGGGTTAAGTATTAAATTTAAATATATAGTGCCTTGCATGTAGGACACTATATGTGTCTACCATTATTTCATAGGTTGGCAATCATGAGAATTAGGGGGCCTAGTCCAGAGCAAGGAGACCTACGTTTAATCTTGTATCTTTTTAACCTCACTTCCTTTCCATACTCATGGTACATAGCTACTTTCTTCAGTGTGAATCTCTGTAATTGCCCCCAACTCACATTTGTCATTCATCTATATACTCCCAGAATTACCTACAGTAGGAAGTCCATAAAAATTTATTGAAAACTAAAGGCATGAATAAAGACCTCTATTGACCTGCCACTCTTCCTAAGTAATTTGCTAAAGGTGACTTCTAACGCTAGATTAAATAAAAAAGCATTACTTTAAAACCTCTACTGTAACTTTTAAGGAGTTTTGATGGTGCAGTGTTTAAGTGTTCGGCGGCTAACCGAAAGGTTGGTAGCTTGAACCCACCAGTGGCTCCGGTGGAAAAAAGACCTAGTGATCTGCTCCCATAAAGATTACAGCCTAGGAAACCTTACGGGGTAGTTTTAGTCTGTCATATAGGATCACTATGAGGCACCTAACAACGACAACATGAACTTTTAGTAAATACTTCAATAGTTTAAAGCAGTAACATCAGGTTGGCACATTTTTTTACATGCTTGTCACAGGATTTTGAGACATGACATTCTGATGCCATTTGTTTGATGCATAGTATTTAACATCATATCCCATGTCGGTGTAAGAATGGATCCACACAGTGAGGTTGAAATTATGCCCATTACAACTTAACGTGTTCATCCTGGGACTGTTTCTGAGTTAAGAAAAAAATTAAAACAAGCCGGATTTTGAAAGGTTGTGATCAATGTTGTCCAGAGTGTTTCTAACTCATGGGCTGTTGGATAGTTATTAGGCCACTATTTCCCACCAGACATTAAATGTGAAAAAGAATGGGCTAAGTTTTGGTGAAATGGTAGCAGGGTGGTTACTTCAAAGTGTTAACTCCTGCTACGATTTGGAAATTAAATTGTCTCCGGGGGTCATTCTGATTGGAAAATGAATACAAAGCTGTCACCTACACATTGTGGAGTTTAGTGGCATTCTGAAAGTGATGCACACATTTGTTAGTTTCACAGCAGCATAAAGGGAGTACCTTTTGTGTAACTGTGTACACAGGATTCTTCCATATCCAAGCCCTGATGAAACCTAAGCAGTGAAGATACTGTTATTTAGGAAATTTTGGGTTATACAAAAGAAACCCCAAACTGACTGCTGAAAAGATTTGGTTGTTTTTAAATTTCTGGTAAAGATGCCCAGGTTGATAAATCTGAACTTTACATGTTCTACTGTAAACATCAAGTAACACCACAAACATTTTTTTTTTTTTTTTAAAAAAAAGGAAGTTTATTGGTCTTTAAATGGCTCAAATTGCAAATAAACCAATCGGGTAGTGGCATCAGCCTAAGACATGTGATGCATCTTTGTCAGTTGGCTTCATAGCACCTCAGTACCCAGGAGAGGAAAGGTCTCAAAGCAAAGTCACAATGTTAGTGGTTAGGACCCCTGGTTAAATAAGACTGCAATGAGTACACATTGAGATTGACGGGCCCCCACTGGGCCAGCGTTACACGGGTAACTTTAATTCTGCACGTGGCATAGCCTATGAAAAATATGAAAGCTGTACATCTCAAATCCTTGAAGGACAAATATTTAACATGACAAGCCAGATGTAATATCTAAAGAGTTGAGTTCCTAAAATGCCTATTTCTGTTAACTTTACATACAACCTGTTACCTGGAATGCCTAAGCACATCCTTGACCTGTTGAAATTAGGACTGAAAAAAAAGGATAAACTTTGTTGAATTAACTGTCCTAGCCCTATTCCAAAGAGGAAAGAAAATCTGACAGCGGCATATTTCCCAATGAAATTATGTTACCAAATAATGTGCTAGAATTCTTCCAGTGGGAGAAAACGCCACACAATGGTGACAGAGCACACAGGTCTAATGTTTGGTCTGTACACCAAACAAGTTTTCAAACTTATATATGGGTTTGACTTGATGTTAACTTTAGGAAAATGTAGCTAGTGTTCTTCATTATGAACACAAACTACAAATACCTCTAATAACTCCCATACTGTCAAACTGTTACCTCATGAGTATAAATTTAGAAATTAAGGGTGGCAAGCATGAATATTTTCCCAAAATATCCTAGTACCAAATGCATTAGAGCACTACGGATGTTTTTCCTGTGCCCTCCTCCAAGGAAATTAAAAACTTCCAACACCTCCATGCTCACCACTTGCAGAAAGGGATTTCCAGGGACCAGCAGCTTAAAGGGTTCACTGAAGCATAACTGGTGCTGACTCCTTGTACAGTCTAAAATCATCTTACAAGTTTCTGCTGGCCCTTCATTTTAAACTACCTTACAGTTTATTAAAAGCAATCAAGGAGCTCTGGAACCTGATTTTTAAGAACCAGAGTATGGCACACATTTTCAATTTGGACAGACTCCTAGCAGATAGTTATTTCTCAAGAATCTTCCATACAAAAGCTGTACTCGATAGCAGGCATGTATTCTCTCACCAGGACACATGGGGTAACAGGCCCATGGAGCCAGGGAGGACACACCCAGAATAATGTAACCGGGTACTTTTCATTTTTAAATTAAGGCATATTCAAAAATTCTCATGTACAAGTTTACACCACTTTTCTAACTCAATCACCAGGCAATTAATGCAGGTTCACAGATGAATTACTCTCAGTTTAACAATATCCAACAACCATGCCAATCACTTTTTCTTCTATATTTTGCATAACAATGGTTAAAAAAAAAGTGGTACAGTTTAACTATCATGTTCACAATTGTCATTTTTCAAGGCAGTAGAAGACCAAGACATTTTAAAATGATATAAAATTTAAGATTTATAATAAGCCAGAGGAAGTAGCCTTTCCTCCCATTCCCCACCCCCATCTCACCTCTATTTTACAGTTCAAGAAAGACTGCCCTCGAAACACAAGCTCACACACTACATTCAGGACCGTGATAAATGTAGGCAATTATGAAATAGGTTGAACTTTTGCTTCCTGGTGAAGCCACACTAATTTCTTTTTTAAGTGAGTTTGACTTTCAGTGCAGTTCCAATTCATGCTTTTAGTGATACATAACAATTTCCAAAATGTTAAAGTAATTTCAGTCAATTGAGCCTTCAATGGCAATGCTTATAAATTATATTTATTAGTATGGTCAAGATAAGAAAGGAGTTTGGGCTTTGATTATAAAATGCAGCATCTTTCTCTGATTCTCTTGGCTAAGCTTTTCCTCTTCTTTTTTCCATTCTTTTCTTTGCTGTCTTCCATCTTTCTGGCTCGAATTTCCCTCATTAAGTCAAAAAATACCTAGAAAAAAGAGAATGGTGTAAATAAAGCAAACAGAGACGATATGAGCTTAGTAACTAGTCAAATCACAGCAGTAAAACCTGGTGTAATGTAAGAAAACAAGGGCTACTGTTTGGGAGGACCAGGAGAGGAAGCATGAAACGGAAGTTTGCTTCTCCAAGTGTTTTGAGAAAATGGGAAATTTTCTGAATGACAGGGTTTTTGGTAAAAATGTTCACATAATACAATCTGACCTTTCCATCCTCATTTTTAAGGTAAAAACAAAAAAGTGCTCCAAAGTGTTGACAAAGTGATGGATTGCATTTGAGTAATTTAGTTAGCAAGTGTATTTTATTCATTCATATTTAATAGTCATTAATTTATGTTTCATAAAATTTGTATTTAATGACTATTCATTATATTTAATAATTTATTCTTCTTCTGCTCCATTTTTAAAAATGTTTCTGAGGGAAATAGGTGCTTTGTCTTTTTGATACCAGCAATAGAAAACAGCTTTCTTTCTTGTACTATACTTGCAAATTTATCAGTTTTTGTCTGATGTCTAGAAATTGGAAGACGATGCTAGCACAGTAATTCCAAAATTACTAGTACTATAATTCCAAAATCAAATAACAAATGTCCGCATGCACACAGAAAAGGGCTGGAAGGATAAGCACTCACACTGCACACAAAGAGTTATGAGTATGTGTGTGATAAATGGATGAATAACTTGTAAGGCCCTCAGTCTTGCATTCTGGATTTAAAAAAAAAAAAGGTTATTACTACTTTAAAAAAAATTCACTAAGAATAAAAACAGATATAAACAAGAGATGATGAATGCTGTAAGAAAACAAACGTATGTATGTGATGACTGATGTGCCTTTTCTGACATGCCTACAGCTATCCAATGGGAACTCTGAGGAAAGCAAGGTACAGAATAGCACAGATGGAGGGCTCCCTGTGTGCATACAATAGGAATACATACATATTTGCTTCCATCTGCAAAAGAAATATTGGAAGGATCAGCCAAAAGCTAATAATCATTTTTATTTTCAGGAGGAAGGGAACGGAGTAGAGTGAACAATGAGGTGACCCTGAATATACCTTGTTACATAGTTTCTGCTTTGGAAACATGTTTTACATATTCAAAAATAAAATTAAAAACAAAAAAGTAATCCTTAAAAACAAACTCAAAACAAATAAGCCTAGTGGTATGTCAAAGTGGTGAAATAATCACATACAGAGAACAATTATTTCAAGGAACTTTAAAATGCAGCTTGTGGAGTATTCATCTTAGAAAAAATGCTAAGGACAAAAATAGAAACAAAAGCAAACAAATTAAAACTTAAACAGAAACAAAACAAGAAATTTTTTTTTTTAAATTTTATTGTACTTTAAGTGAAAGTTTATAGTTCAAGTTAGTCTCTCATACAAAAATTTATACATAGATCGTTACGTGACCTTAATTGCTCTCCCTATACTGTGACAGCACACTCCTCCTTTCCACCCGATTCCCCGTGTCCATTCCACCAGCTCCTAACCCTCTCTGCCTTCCCATCTCACCTCTGGACAGAAGCTGCCTGTTTTGTCTCTTGTATATACTTCAGCCAAGAGGCACACTCCCCACGAGTATCAATTTATGTCCCACAGTCTAGTCCAATCCCTGTCTGAAGAGTTGGCCTCAGAAATTGTTTTAGTTCTGGGTTGATAGAGAATCCAGGGGCCATGCTTTCCGGGGTTCCTCCAGTCTCAGTCAGACCATTAAGTCTGGTCTTTTTACTAGAATTTGAGTTCTGC
>NW_004444050.1:1663887-1680476 GCF_000243295.1 Trichechus manatus latirostris | reverse complement strand
CTTGTAGATTTTAGAGATTAGACGCTGATCGGATTTGTCGTAGCCAAAAATTTTTTCCTAGTCTGTAGGTTGCCTTTTTACTCTTTTGGTGAAGTCTTTTGATGAGCATACGTGTTTGATTTTTAGGAGCTCCCATTTATCTAGTCTCTCTTCTGGTGCTTGTGCATTGTTACTTATGGTTCATATTGTGTTTATGCCATGTATCAGGGCTCCTAGCGTTGTCCCTACTTTTTCTTCCATGATCTTTATCATTTTCCATTTTGTATTTAAGTCTTTGATCCAATTTGAGTTAGTATCTCTGCGTGGTGTGAGGTATGGGTCTTGTTTCAGTTTTTTGCAGATGGATATCCAGTTATGCCAGCACCATTTGTTAAAGACACTGTCTTTTCCCCAATTAATAGACTTTGGGCCTTTGTCAAATATCAGTTGCTCACAGGTAGATGAATTTATGTCTGGATTCTCAATTCTGTTCCACTGGTCTATGAATCTGTTGTTGTACCAGTACCAGGCTGTTTCGACTACTGTGGTGGTATAATAGGTTCTAAAATTAGGTAGTGTAAGGTCTCCCACTTTGTTCTTCTTCTTGAGTAATGCTTTACTTATTTGGGACCTCTTCCCAGAAAAAGAAATCTTAAACTTCATTAAGTAGTTTATAGTTGTTAATAATAATATTGGTATTGCTCTCTTGGAAATATTTTACATATATTGAAAGATAATGCAAATAAGTGATTATATTAATGTGGTTTAGGAACCAAGATTTTCAGTGTAAGAGAAAAGATGTAACTATAAAACCAAAGAGGTAGAAATACTGTAATGTTAAATTTGAATTGGAAATAAGAGTATTATCTTGTGACTTTTTTTTCATTAAATACGTATTTCCTACTACTAGTCACTGAAAAGGCCATGAAGTAACGGAAACCCAACAGCAATGAACAAGTTAATCCCCAGATTGTGGTCTCTAAATACCTTCCTACCAAAAGTAACCAGAGTTTCTTAGATGAATAGCTGATTCCTGTTCTGAGGCAAGAATGTAAAATTTAACTCAGAAAGCAGAGAGGCATCAAAGACTAATTGGTTGAGTCAAATGAACACAGGACTAACACCAAGGGGCCCCAATAGTTAAATAAGGAAAAAAATTGAGGACCCCTCACCCACAAAAAAAAAAAAAAATAAAACAAGAAATGCAATAGACTGAAGCAGAGTGATTATATAAAACTCCAGAGTTCTGCCCCCACTTGCTGCAGTTCTACCTCTTGGGGACTGGGGATTTCTGAATGCCTCTGCTTCAGATCCACTTCTGGAAGCCTCCATACTAACTAGATGTAATTCTTAATAGTATTCCCAGTACTTCTTTTTGGTACAGATACATCATTATATATTGCATATTATAATAAGGTTTAGTTTCCAATTTTAGATGAGTATCTGCAATAAACTTAAAATGAATTCATATTAGAAACTGACAAGGTCATTTTGATAAGCAAAAGCAGTGGGAGACTTTCAAAGTCTGCATCAGCTAATTTAATGAAGAAAAGCTACAGGAAATTGTTTCAACTGCCAAGTGGAAGCAAATAGGTAACTAGGGATAGGAATAAGGAACTGGTTTTAATGAATTTAAACAAATGATAATCCCCAAAACACAGAGCTTCTTCTGACTTCCTTTAATATAGACATTTTAGGGCAACCTGGGTATGTCTAAAACTTGCTCTTCTAATTCCAAACTAGAGATCACAGAAATCCCTCTTCCTTCCACATAAATCAAAATAAAACCAAACTAGACAAAACAAATAAACAAGGTCTGAATGTTTACCTCAGAATATTTATGGCTGAAAAACTATATAAAAGTTATTAGAACTGATCAACATCTCTCTAAAAAGCATCATGGGCTGTTAACCTAAATCTAAATCTTTGCCTTCCCTAGTTTCTTCATTTTAAGAACTCAGCAGCCCCTAGTTCAAAATGGATTTTCAGATGGATTAAGAATCTACTATAAAAGCCAATACAAAGAAAAGTAAAAAAGTATACTTTTTTTTCTTAAGTTTAGGATGGGAAAAAGTTTTTCTAACAAGCCAGCCACAAAATCCAAGAAGTCACGAAAGAAAACACTGACATATCTGACTACACAATCTTTAATATTTTTCTGTGGCAAAGGACAAAATAAAGTTACTAAGACATGATACAGATCAGGAGTCACTATTCACAAGAGATATAAATGGACAAAGAATTAATGTCCTGAATATAAAGTGGGCTTATGAATCAAAAAGATAAACAACTCACTAGGTAAATAGGCAGAAGAATGTAAGTTCACAGAATTAAAAGAAAACATACAACTGGCCAAGGAATCAATGACAAGATGCTCAGTCTCATTAGCAATAAGAGAAACACGATTTACTGATCTGATTAGTGATAAATAAAGGCTGGTTTTAACTGGTGCTGGCAAGGCTATGGAGCAGGGAGGGGAGGATTTCCTCCCATACTGTTGGTGGGAATGTAAGAACAGCATTTCTGGAGGGTGACTTGTCATTATTAAAATTTAAAATGTACCCTTCCTTTTTATTCTTGCATGGTGCATAGTCAGAAAGTTCACTGCAGTATTGTCTGTAATAGGAAAAACTGCAAGCCTCCTGTCTTAGTTATCTGGTGCTGCTATAAGAGAAATACAAGTGATGGCTTTAACAAAGAGACTAATGGGTTGAGCCAGATGAACACAGGACTAACACCAAGGGGCCCCAATGGTTAAAGAAGGAAAAAATTGAGGATCCCTCCCCCGCAAAAAAAACAAAACAAGAACTGCAATAGACCAAAGCACAGTGATTATATAAAACCCCAGAGTTCTGCCCCCACTTGCTGCAGTTCTACCTCTCACAGTCTAGCAGTCTAGAAGTCTGAATTTAGGGTGCCAGCTCTAGGGGAAGGCTTTCTCTTTCTGTGGGCTCTGGGGAAAGGTCCTTATCATCAATCTTCCCTGGTTGAGGAGCTTCTCAGCAAAGGGACCCTATGTCCAAAGGACGTGCTATTCTCCTGGCTCTTGTTTCTTGGTGGTATGAGGTCCCCATGCCTCTCTGCTTGCTTTGTTTCTCTTTTTAATATCTCAAAAGAGATTAAGACACAATTTAATCTTGTAGACTGAGTCCTGCCTCATTAACGTAACTGCCACTAATCCCACCTCATTAAACATCACAGAGGTAGGATTTACAACACAGGAAAATCACATCAGATGACAAAATGGTGGACAATCACACAATACTGGGAATCATGGACTAGCCAAGTTGACACAAATTTTTAGGGGACAACATTCAATCCATGACATCACCTAAATTGCATTAATAGGAAAATGGCTGACTTTGGAATACTTTATAGCTTTTTAAAAGAATGTGGTAGATCTATATCCAATAACATGGCAAGAGCTACAAGATCTACTTTTGTTGTAAAGTCTAAAAAGTAAGCCACAGAAACATACTGTATATAGTAAAATCCTATTTGTATGGGGGAAAAACAAATCAACCCAAACTCTCCCTTAGATGCCTGCCTTACTGAAAAAAAAAAAGGGGGCTGGAAAGATACACATCTGGTAGCAATGGTTACCTTTAGGGAAGGAAAGGGAGTGGAATTTCGGCGAATGATGACCCACTTTTTACTGCTTATTCTTTTGCATCATGGATTTTCCTTTCTACAATAAGCATGTATTACTTGTACAATTAAAAAAGCAAAAAATAGTTTCCAAAAAAATACAGTATATTTCTACTAAAATTCTTTCCCCAATATAAAATTGGCTCTCTTGACCATACTCCCTCTTTGGATGTCCACTTGTTCAATTTCCCTTCATTCCTCCAAGATGCTCCTTAAAATTAAGGGCAACCTTGGAGTTACTATTTAAGAAACAGAGTATTTTTTTTTTCTTTTTTTTTTTAATTGTACTTCAGGTGAAGGCTTACAGTACAAATAGTTTCTCATCAAACAGAAGTACACATGTTGTTTTATAACACTGGTTAACAACCCCACAACATATCAACCCTCTAACTTCTCAACCTCTTTTTTTTTTTTGGTGAAAATACACATAGCCAAAGATACACCATTTCAAAAATTTCTACATGCACAGTTCAGTGACACTGACTATGCTCTTTGAATTGTGCTGTTATTCTCACTTAAGAAGAAGGCTTACAGAACAAAATAGTTTCTCATTTAACAGTTACTAAAAATGTTGCCCTATAACAATGGTTAACAATCTCACAACACATCAACAATATCCTTACGAAACCTTGGGTTCCCTATCACCAGCTTCCTTGTCCCCTTCTGCTTTCTGGCCCTTGTCACTGGACTCCTGTACCTCGTTAGTCTCATTTGGTTTTACAGGGCTGTCCACTCCCAGGCTGAACTGTGAACCTCGGAGGTAACTTCACCACTGAGCTAAAAGGGTGTCTGGGAGAACCAGAGTATTTTGCTTTGTTGTTAGGTGCCTTCGAGTTGATTCCGACTCACAGCAACCCTATGTACAACAGAACGAAACACTTCCCGGTTCTCCGCCATCCTATGTTTGAACCCATTGTTGCAGCCACTGTGTCAATGCATCTCATTAAGGGTCTTCCTCTTTTTCGCTGACCCTCTACTTTACCAAGCATGATGTCCTCCAAGGACCAGGCCTTCCTGATAACATGTCCAAAGTATATAAGATGAAGTCTCGTCATCCTTGCTTCTAAGGAGCATTCTGGCTGTACTTTTTCCAAGACAGATTTGTACGTTCTTCTGGCAGTCCACGGTATATTCAATATTCTTCACCAACCCGTAATTCAAAGGCATCAATTCTTCTTTGATCTTCCTTATTCACTGTCCAGCTTTCACACACATGTGAGGCGACTGAAAACACCATGGCTTGGGTCAAGCACACCTCAGTCCTCAAAGTGACAACTTTGCTTTCTAACATTTTAAAGAGGTCTTTTGCAGCAGATTTGCCCAATGCAATGTGTCTTTTGATTTCCTGACTGGCTGCTTGCATGGGCATTGATTGTGGATCCAAGTAATATGAAATCTTTTACAACTTCAATATTTTCTCCATTTATCATGATATTGCTTATTGGTCCAGTTGTGAGAATTTTTGTTTTCTTTATGTTGAGGTGTAATCCATCCTGAAGGCTGTGGTGTTTGATCTTCATCAGTTTAAGTGCTTCAAGTCCTCTTCATTTTTAGCTAGAAGAGTACTATTGAGGTCATCTGGATGAACACAGCACCACTGAGCACCTTAAGCTGGGTTTGCCCAGATGGTCCCCTGGCCTCTGGGTGATCACTCTGTGACAAGACAGGCCATGCCCCTGCTCAACAGTTCTGATGGTCATGAGGCTTTTTCACAGGGTAGATTGAAAGTGTGCCTCTTTGAAACTTGCATCCACTGGTCACACTGGGAATCCAGATAAGGATAAGGTATAAGCCCTTAAGATCTTATGGGGAGCTAGTATCTGTTCTCTGTGACAAAGCACAATACTTTGCAATTTAATGAAAGCAGACAATATTAACTCGCTATCCTGGAAAATTCGTGATCAGGCCTCTCGTAGAGAATGACATACAAAACCAGAGATACCATAAGCTATTCCAACCATAGTTTTGAACAAAATAGTGAGGAAAGAAGGTGGACACCAGAGTTGGCCAGACCCAGACCAGCAAATGCCACCACCAGCCCTGGGACCTTGAGCCAGTTACTTCATCTCTCCACACCTCAGTTTCCTCCTCTAAAAGTGAGTGTAAAAAGAGTATCTGTGCCTCACGTGATTAAGGATTAAATGTTTACTCCTTGCCACAGTACCTGGCTCTTATAAGCACTAATAAGTATGAGCTCTTCTTACTATTAGATTGACTACTTCCTCAGCAAAAAATCAACTATAGCCCAATTCTGGAAATTGAGTAGTTGCTGCAAGTTACTTTTATTTAGCCACTGAGGTACTCTATTTCTCTGACAGCCACTCTCCAGGATGGAGCAGTACATGAAATCACAGTTTTCAGTATGAACTTGTCCCTCAGTGTATAAGCAGCCTCATTTAAAGTGATTCTGTTCAGAAGAGGTGACCTTGACTGCAGATTGTAGTTTTCAGAAATGGTCACAGCAATATTTCTGATCCCATACGCTTTTTCAGAACCTTGCCACTCCCCATCAAGAGGTAGAGTCTATTTTCCCTCCCCCTCAACCTGGATGAGACTTTGTGACTGTCTTGGACAATGGAATGAGGCAGAAATAAAAGCTGTGTATTTCCAAGGCTAGGTCATTTCTGCCTGGTTCTTACTCTTCTGGGACACTTGCCCTCGAAACTCTCTACCATGCTGTGAGGAAGCTCAAACCAGCACACACAGAAAGACCACACGGAGAGGCCCTCATGGAGAGGAACTGAGGAATCCCTAGAGAGCCCGCGTTAGCTGCCAGACGCGTGAACAAGACCTTAGGATTTAAGTTTAGACACGTTCAGTGTCCAGACTTCACTTTCCAGCTGAGGCACTACACACTGCAGAACAGAGACAAGCCATCCATCCCCACCTTGCCCTGTCCAAATTCTCAGCCCGTAAAATCCATGAGCATAATAAATGGTTGTTTTACCCACTAAGTTTAGGGGTGAATTCTGTTATACAGTTATGGTAATTAAATCAGCCCTTTAATTTTTCTCTTTTAAAAAAGTAACACATGTATATGGTAAAACATTCAAATACAAAGTTATTTACTTATAGTGAAAAAAGCACATACCCATGGCTTAGTTCTCTGGTGGCTACCCCAGGTACCAGGTTCTTACATATCCTTCTGTTGTATACATGTGTATATGTGTTTAAAACAGAGACGGCAGCAGACTATAGACATCGTTCTGCATTGTTTTTTTCACTTACATTATGATGAAGATCATTCCAGATCAGCACATTGAGTTCTACCCTCACTTCTTTTTAATGGTTGTATAGTATTTCATTTTACGAATACACTTTAATTTAAACCAATCTGTTATTGGACATTTGGATTATTTCCTGTCCTTTGCTTCTATGACTACTATTGGACATACATTTATGCACGAATGTAGGATTTTATCTGTATAATAAATTCTTAGAACTTGAATTGCTGGGTCATAATTTTGGTAATTGCCAAACTGTCCTTCCATAAACATGTGAGAGTTGCTGTTTTCTACATGCTTATGAACAGTCTCTTGTCAACCTTTTTCTTTTTTTCCAATATGACAGGTGAAAAATGTGTTATTATATTTTTTAATTGTACTTCCCTTTTAATAAGTGAGATTGTGCCTTGTTACGAACTGAATTGTGCCCCCCAAAAAGTATGTGTTGTAAATCCTTGCCTCTATGTCTGTGGTTACAATCCTATTTGGGAATGGGTTGTCTTTGTTATGTTAAAGAGGCAGGATCAGTGTAGGGTGTGTCTTGAGTCAATCTCTTTTGAGATAGAAAAGAGATTAAACGAGCTTCAAGTGAGTAAGCAAAGAGAGGGGGAGACAGATGCCAAGATACATGCAGATCTCCAAGGAACCAGGAAACAGAAGCTGAACAGACAAGGACCTTCCCCTGGAGCCAACAGAGACAGACAGCCTTTTCTTAGAGCTGGCATCCTGAATTTGGACTTCTGGCCCCCTAAACTGTGAGAAAATAAATTTCTGTTTGTTAAAGCTATCCGCTTGTGGTATTTCTGTTATAGCAGCACTAGATAACTAAGACAAGACTCTTTTCAAGTTTTAAAGCCATTTGCATCCCTTTACTGCAGCATGCCTATTTATGTGTTTTGACCATTTTCCCACTGGGTTGCTGGTCTTTCTCCTACTGCGCTGTAAGAGCTGATAATGTATACCACCACACCTCCCCAGCCAGCAGATGACCACCACAGGCTTTGAACTGGTCATGTTCACCGCACTTTCCCATTCCCCTCAGTTCAAGTATCTTTTAGAGTGTAATCTTCAACCAGCTCAAAATATCAAGCGGTAACTAGTAAGAGTATATATAGGCTACGATAATGTTCAATGTTGCCTTCCAAAACCCCCAAAACACTGAACCTTAAAACATATTTTTATCAGTACTTTAAAAATATTTGCCCTAATTTTAGAGAAAACTAGTATATTGAGTAGAAATCTCATAGCACTGATCTTTGTACAGGTATCTTGGATCTATAGGAATCTGATCATGTGACTTTAAAAAAAAAAAAAGACCTACAGCAAATGAACAGAAAGAAATCTCTATTTTTTCTAACCTAATGATTTGTGAATCAGTGTTATGAGTCTACAGGCACAAGCTGACCAGTCCACTAAGCTTGAGACCACCTACAGCAGTGTTACTCAAAGTGCGGTCTGCCCATCCACAGTCCACATCATCTGGGAGCTTGCTGGAAATGCAGATTCTGAGGCCTCACCCCAGATCAAATGAACCGAAATCTCTAGGGGGAGGGGTAAGACCCAGGAATCTGTGTTTATCAAGCTTTATAGGCAATTCTTTTGCACACTGAAGTTTGCGAGGTACTGCTGTACAGCCTAGATGCTTGGGGGCTGAAGAGAGGCTCCACCAGGAGGGCTTTAAGAACCTGAGTTGCCTCAGCCCAATAGGCAGGCTTCCTCAATACTGAAGATGGTCTTCAGTGGGATGAAATGCACTTGGGGGGATTCCAGAAACTAGGTAAGGGTGTTCCACACCAAGTCTCCCCCAGGAAGGCCCACTCTGAACAAAGTGAGGAGATAAGGGGAGAGGGTGGAGAAAACACCACAGAAATGCAGGGCAGTGTTTCCCCTTCCTCTCAGGGGAAATAAAGGTTGAGGGTGGGGAGTGTAGTAATAGTAATAGAGATTTTAGAATCCTCTTATCTGGGGTTCCTTCATCCTGGGAGGCACCTTCACTTTTGAGAACTTAATGGGGCCAGGCAGGAGTGAGGTCAGAGGCCAGGAAACTCAGTGCTGGCATCTTGGGACTTATACAATTCCTCTGAAATTATCCAGCCCATCCAGATAAGAAAAAAAGGCTGGGATTCAGGTCAGGAATACTGCCAGTGTTAAAAAAAAAAAAACATTTAGCTGTAGCATGTCAGGCTTGAATGTCTCTGGAAACCTATGGACAAGTTGAACAAGAAATTCCTAACATGTTGTACTTGAGCACTCAGGGCTAATAAAAATCAACGCATATTAAAAAGAAAATTCTCCCTTGAAAGTCTCATAAAATCTCTAAACAAAATGGAGCCGAGTTAAAGCAAACCATCTTATTTTTAACATGATGTAGTAGTACAGAGAGTTATGTTTTACCTTGTCAACATTAGCTCGAGTTTTAGCAGATGTTTCCACATAGTTAACATTCCATTGATCAGCTCTGTTTTTTGCCTCTTCTACCGAAACCTGCCTTTTATCTTCTAAATCTGATTTGTTGCCAACCAGCAGGAATGGAACATTCTCATCTTCTTTTACTCTTAAAATCTGCTCCCTGGATAAGAGAAGAAAATATTAACATTACCTTTACATAATAATAAATAGCATCTGCAATTAGCATTTATTTACAATTTATATGTTTCTATACAATGACAAGCTCATTTAAGTACATGAGAGTAAATAATCAGTTCTTCCTTATTCTACCATCAATCATTTGAGTTACACAATCACCTTGCTAACAAAGAAAAAAATACACCAAAGAATGTATAAGCTAGCAATAGAGGTGCAAAATGACAAGAGTCAAATGCAATTCCCCTTTAAATGCTTCTTTTGAAAAGTAAACTTGTAATTTTAAAACAATTTTGGATTTACAGAAAAGGTGCAAAGATAGTATAGAGAGTTCCTGTGTACCCCACACCCAGCTTTCCTATTGCTAATGTCTTATATAAGCATGGCATATTTATCACAATTAATGAACCAATATTGATATGTATAAGTCCATACTTTATTTGGATTTCTTTAGTTTTTACACATAATATTCTCTTCTGTTCCAGGATTCCATCCAGGATACTACATTACATTCAGTCATCATGTCTCTTCAGGCTCTGCTTGGCTGTGAGTTTCTCAGACTTAGTTTTTGATGACCTTGACAGCTCTGAGGCATGCTGGTCAGGTCATTTGTAGAATGTGCCTCAATTGGGATTCATCTGATACTTTTCTCATGATTAAACTGAGGTTTTGCCATTCTCATCACATCACATTAAGGGTCCCACTAAATGTTGAAAGCACCACATATGCCAGAATTACCTGAAATCCACCTCTTGAGTATAGATTTTACATTTAGAGATACGTTCTATGCTGTGGAAATGTCACCAATTTTAAAGGTTTATATCAGGGCTCTGTCCTGCCTAATGTGACCCTGAGTCAGGTATTTCATTGCCTCAGTTTTCTCATCTATAAAATGGGGCTAACAATAATACTTTCCTTATAGGGTTGCTGTGAGAATTAAATGTAAAATGCTTACAGCTGTGTCTGGCACATAGTAAATACCCAGCAAATGTTAGCTGCTCTTATGATTATTAATAATTCACTAGAGGAAGATGTTTTCTTGTAAAATCAACAAACCAAAGAAATCTGTTAAGACCTAGGCTTATTATCTTGCTGTCTTATAGACACTTCTCCTTTGAAATTACTAAAAGATATTAAAACTACAGGTATGTAAGTATTTGGGACTAAGAGAAAATGAGAAAATTAAAGGGATTATTACAATGACAAGGAGCCCTGGTGGCACAATAATTAAGTGCTTGGTTACTAATTGAAAGTTTGGCGATTAAAACCAACAAGCAGCTCCTCAGGAGAAATGACTTCTGCTCCGTAAAGATCGTAGCCTTAGAAACCCTATGGGGCAGTTCTACTTTGTTACATGGGGTCGCTATGAGTCAATTTGACTAGATGGAACACAATAACATTACAATGACAGATTAGCAAAGTATGCCTGATTTTGCAGGGGATCTTACAGTGACATTTGAAAGACTGAGTAAAAATCTTCATCATGACTGTCATGGTTTGAATTATGTTCCCCCAAAAATGTGTGTATCAGTTTGGCTGGGCCATGATTCCCAGAATTGTGTGGTTGGCCTCCATTTTGTGATTGTAATTTTACGTTAAAGAGGATTAGGATGGGATTGTAACACCACCTTTACCCAGGTCATATCCAATGTAAAGGGAGTTTCCCTGGGGTGTGGCCTGCACCACCTTTTCTCTCTCAAGAGATAAAAGGAAAGGGAGGCAAGCAGAGAATTGGGAATCTCATACCACCAAGAAAGCAGTGTCAGGAGCAGAGCATGTCGTTTGGACCCAGGGTCCCTGCGCAGAGAAGCTCTTAGTCCAGCGGAACATTGATGGGAAGGCCGACAGACAGAGAAAGCATTCCCCTGGAGCTGACGCCCTGAATTTGGACTTTTAGCCTACTTCAGTGTACGGAAATAAACTTCTCTTTGTTAAAGCCATCCACTTGGGATATTTCTGTTATAGCAGCACTAGATGACTAAGACAATGACTTAACTTGTTTAGACATTAAGTAGAAGAATTAGGATTTGAACTGAGCAATCTTACTCCAGGGCATGCACTCAGCTTCTACACTGGACACCATGGGACTTCCCCATAATGGGATATCTAGGGAACAAACCTTATTCAAGAAGATTTAGTTCCCAAAAGTTCTTCATCACGAGACCCCACCTCTGATACTGACTAGACACCAAGGTCCACCGGGCATTACAGTGCAGCTCTCCATGTCATACAACATTTCCTCTGCATGGCAAAGTTACAAACTGGCAGAGGGGAAACTTCTTTATTATATATAGTGACAAGCTCAAACCCACAGGGAAATGTGAGGTAAAACAAAGGTGATAGGAAAGTGTGGGTCATATAAAGACCATTTAACCTTTTAGAAAACATGTTTTAAATCAGTTGTTTCAGTGGAGGGTTAGAACTCATATTAACATGATAACAAGTGATACTACGATACATCATAGGATATTTTAATTATATGATTTATATAGTGTCCTACTGAAAAATGCTTACTACATTACAAAATAAACAGTAGGGAAAAAGGCTGTTTTAGATAGGAAACTTACCATATTCCATTTTAAAAATATGAAATGTGGTGGCCACATGGTTTATAAAAGTCATTATTAAAGTTTACTGATATTAATGGTCTCACTAGCCGCCATGAATGATAACCTGACTCAGGTATTTATGACTCTAACGTTTCTGGTCATATGTATAGACAGTCATTCATTTACTTGTTAATAAATATCTATAAGCTACACTGGGAAACCCAGGTGGCGTCGTGGTTAAGAGCTATGGCTGCTAACCAAAAGGTCGGCAGTTCAAATCCACCAGGCGCGCCTTGGAAACCTTATAGGGCAGTTCTATTCTGCCCTATAGGGTCGCTATGAGTCAGAACTGACTTGACGGCAATGTGTTTAAACTACTCAAGTGCTGCAGGGAGACCAATATGGAAGTTACAGTGTGATCAACGCTATCAGAAAAACGGCTGTGGAAAACCTGGTCCTTCTGGGTTCAGGGTGAGAAGACATTATTCTTTAGTGTTATTAAGTTGGTTTTATTAGCTACTTTCCTGGATGTCAGAGAAAGGTAATACTATGCCCATAATCTTCATATACATTTTGCTTACTGTGATGCTGTCTTTAAATATAATTTTAGAGGCTATTATAGAATTTTAGGATAGGAAATTACCTTTATGATCTAATCTGGTCTAACTTTTTCACTTTTCACATAAGGAAAGTGAGAACCATAAGGGTAAGGGAATTTTCAAATAAAATAAATTAGTTTACTACTAAGTATGTGCCAAATGTTATATGCTAGCAACTGTGCCAAATATAGGTACTAAGGATACCTGGGATGGAAAGAAGTAGGTCCTGCTCTCAACTGTTTTTACCTTATCAAGAAAAACACATATACGTCAAGCTCAGTATAAAAGCGTGTTAAGTGTGATACAAGTACATCCCATACACAGATGAGGAAGCAATGGAGTCTGCCTTGGTGATGGGGATGCTCAGGAAGATGAGAGGGGTCGACATCTACGCTATACTTTGTAGGTTGGCACATGTGGAGTGCCTTACTGTAACCCTTCAAACCTTCTCAAAAATACCTTTCCTATTGTTGGTGAGTCACTAGGGTCATTTTTATTTATGGGAAGGGCAACACATTGGAGGTGTGCAATAGAACTTTTTCAAACTAAAATGAATCATCCATTTATTTTCTGTAGTAGCAACAGCCCAAAATTCTCTCTTCTGGCATAAAAATACCTATTCCTTTCAGATACCACTTTGGCTTTCATGACTATGATGACAAAATGTATTCTATTACCTAGAACAGGACCTGCTACATAATAAACACTTAAATATTTGTTGAACAAATGAATAAATACTGACATTTATGTAACTTTCAACATTTGTCCCAGGATTACATGCTACCACGGTCTGTAAATGCCCCTGCACTTCATCATATACGAAATTCCTTCCTTATAGAAACCAACAAACTTAATTTTACAAATAAATTTATATTTTATAAGTTGCTCAATGACATGTTTTTGTGGAGTGTTCTTTTAGAACCGTTTAAGTTCTTGAGACCTTCAAGCATACATAAAATGGAATGCTTTGTACAAGCCCAGGTTCTGTTTTTCGCTCATCCACCTAAAATGCCTTCTTTCCTCACCTGTGGAAATCATTATCTTTCAGGCTCATCACTTCATGAAGTGTTCCCAGCTCCTCTGCCCTTCTGGATGCCCCATACTTATCACTGTCCATGTCTCCTACTTTGTCACTAACTTGCTCTTGGTTTCATGCCTTATATAATCAAGCAAGCTGTGTGTGCATCTTGAAAATAGAGGCTAAATGACATGCTTCCTTTGTGTCCCCCAAAACTCAAAGCAGATGCTTAACAAAGAAATGAAAATATATAATTAAAGAATATCTCTGAGTATGCATGTATTATTTGTGAGAATACTCAAGAATTTATTCATGTCAAATTTCACCTATAGAGAGAACCCCTCACCCATTCACCAAAACCTCCCCCTAAACCAAATGGATGCCAGATTTCAATTAAGCAACAAAACCAAGTGTGCCAACTTATGGTAATATTATTTCTATTAAAAACATTCAGCCCATGCTTAGAGCATCTGTATTGTGAGGAGGATGACAACTGGCTGCTGACCATCACCCAGGTGCTGAGAAACCAGTGACTAACACAGGAAGATTTAAAATCTGGGTCACCGCTCCATGATGTGATCTAAGCATTAACTATTATGGCAGTAGTAATATTTTACTGCAAAGCAAAATACTTCAGCAACGCATAAAGAGACTTTGGGCGTTCTAATACAACGACATGGGGATAGCTCTAAGATCATGCAAGGCATATGGAGTATCTGAGTATAAGTACACAGTGTGTAGAGTCAAATATTAATATCAAAGAGGAAATAAATATAATTAGACACTGAGTGAAAGACTAACAACGAAGAGCCTCTAGCTGTCCACTTGTTTTGGGGGGAGAAAGTTGTCATGCAGTATGACAGAGCAACAGACTGCTCCCTGACATACCTGAAGTCAGCTGTTGCTGCAAAGGATTCCATTTCTGTAATAGAGAAGACACAGAGGAAACCCTCCCCACTTCGGAAGTAGTTGTCTCTAATTGCAGCATAGTCCTCCTGCCCAGCAGTATCTAAGATATCGATCTGGACCTCCTCCCCATCCAGCACTACCTTCTTCCGATAGCTGTCTGCTTTGGTAGGCTCATAGTCCTCCACAAACTAGAAAAGATGAAAAACATCAATTTTTTAACGATTATTTTTGTTTTTCAAAACTTATTTTGAAATAATCAGAATTCACATGAAGTGCCAAAGTAGTACAGAGAGGTCCTGTGTACCCTTCACCTAGTTTCCACCAACGGTAAAAACTACATTAATTTTCATTGTAGACAATTTGGCAGCTGCCTCAGCTGTAAAAACAAGGGGATGAACTATTACCTCCAGGCTGGTTACAGCTTGAAAACTGTGCCCTTTTCTTCTTCCTTAAAACCTTATACCTGCACAAACTATTCACACGTTTTATCAAATTTACCCCTTTCTATGTGACTCTAAATATAAATTTTAGTGCTAGAATTATGGAATACCTTGAAAGGAAGTAAATATTTATGTAAGTACTGAAAACACCATTAAATCGTTTCTTTCTCAGAAATGAATCAAGTCATTAAAGTGGCTTATACTACTCTGTACAAGGTCAAACCTTGAACTTTGAGATTTCTCCAATTATTAATAAATAACTTTAAATTAAAACAATCGCACAACTATACATTACCATTCCTACCTCCAACCCCATAAATCTTCAGCATAGGATCAACTACTGCATCACTTTTCATTTTTGTCACCTTGATGTCACTTTTGATAAGTATCTCATTATTAGCATGTAAGTATGAACAAACACACACTTTTTCAGACTTTTTATTAGTTACCTTAAATATTTTCATTATCTGATATTTTCTTAGTTATTTAAGGTCTATATCCCCCTACTAGAATTTAAGCCCCGAGAGCAGGGACCTTGACCATGCTCACTGCTTTATCTCCAAAGCCTGGTAGCAGGTAGGCACTCAATAAATAATCATTAGAAACTGGACACAATGTATTTGTAACTGTAAAAGTTAAACACCATGCTACTATATTTACTTGCTAATACTGTGCTTAGCCATTCAGCAAATGTTAGGCATCTGAATATTTTTATTTCTGGCCTCCTTATTGTCGTGGAGAAGGGCACTGATTTAAGGATTAGCTTGAGAGAAGAATAAATGAATAGTATGGAAAACAAAAACGAACAAATAAATTGGTAATCTCATTTAAAGTATCATTTCAATCCCCTCTCTCTCTCCAAACTTGTTGTTATAATCACCAACAAGGGTTTTGTGTGTATGAAAGAAATGCTGATAAGCAGGCAATAGAAGAGACATGGGGTGATAAAAATCTGTAAGGTTTTTTGTCAGGAGACCAGGCTTGCATCTGGTTTCTAATCAGAGATTAATCTTCTTGGGCAAGTTGGGTAATCCCCTCTAAGATTCTGTTTTCTCAGCTGTAAAATGGGGATATCACACCTACATGCAGGATTGTTAAAAAGCATTAAGAAAGAAAGAATACTCTGTAATGATAAAACCTTGCTCCTATTGGGAGGAAGAAGAATTGAGGATGCATGCTTACTCTGGATTACCAACTCTTAAATCATTAAGACTTGATAATAGTTCTCCAGAGGAAGAATATATTGCTGTATATGGGGCAGAGACCTTAACTCTGGGACAGTAAAGTCTGGCACAAATACATGCACAGAAATCTGTAACCTTCAGTAATTGTAAATTTCAGGGACACATTTTACCTGTTACAGTGGTGAGTGTAGTGCCAGGCCAAATACACAACAACCAACCAACCTTTTCACTGAGGTTATTAAAGGACACTTTATATATGTTAACCTCAAGTCTCAGGTATTATACCCACCAGTTCTATTAATTCAAGGTGAGAATCTCTGTTAAAACACTAAAAATAAGCCAAAGTTAGATTGCTGAAAATACAGGTACTGTTTTCAGTCTTTTAAACCAAAATTAGGTACTGTTTTCACTGTGTGTGTGTGTGTGTGTGTGTGTGTGTGTGTGTGTGTGTGCGTG
>NW_004444050.1:1661745-1663787 GCF_000243295.1 Trichechus manatus latirostris | reverse complement strand
TATATATAAAGCTTGAGTCCTTGACTTATAAAATCAAGTTAAGTAGACGCTGGCTCGGAAGCTAGAGAAATAGTCTCTGAGAAACCAAACACGGATATCCATTATAAAATTAGCACTTACCTCATCATACATGAACTGCAGAGTCAGAGCGGACTTCCCCACACCACCACTGCCCACCATGATGACTTTGTGTAAGGCCAAAGAATTCTGACCCTTGGGCTTGTTTGCAGCCATTTTTTGTTGCAGAGTTTTCACCAAAGGATGAAGAAGATCTATGAAGAATGAAAGAATAAGTAGTCCTCAGTATATTCTTCTCCATAATTCCAGTGTAGGAAAGAGATATGATGTCCTTAGGGTTCAAGAAACTAGTTTTCATTCTGCAGTGATTTTAAACAGATGGCAAATGAAGAACACTGATTCAGGGGAAGAATCACTTATCAGAGAACACCATGGCAATAAAGCAAGCATGTGACCCAAGGGCATTCTCTTATAATAGTTAGTTTTCAGTAATGAGCTGTGTCTACAAGGGAAAATTTCCCAGTGCAACTACATGCTGACAGTAATGGGGTATTAAACCTGTTGCCGTCAAGTCAATTCTGACTCAGAGTGATCCTACAGGACAGAGTAGAACTGCCCCACAGGGTTTCCAAGGAGCAGCCGGTGGATTCGAATTGTGAACCTTTTGGTTAGCAGCGCAGTTCTTAACCACCGCACCACCAGGGCTCCAATGGGGTATTAGATAAATTGAAATATAATCACATAGATTATGAAAACAGGCTAACTGATCACTTTATTTTCATATTAACCTATATTCACGATAATTAAAGAGATATTCCTTAAAATTTCAGTAAGAAAAAAACTGACCAGAAAAAAAAAAGACTGTCACCCTTAGACACCCCTCTAACTTGGAACTGAAGCCACTCCTGGAGATAATCTTTCACCCAAATAATAGACAGGCCTATAAAATAAACAATAACACTCATGAGGAAAGTGTTCCTTAGAACACTCATCTACATGAGACCAAAAGGGCAACATCTGCCCAAAAGCAAAGATGAGAAGACAGAAAGGGAAGGAAAACCGGATGAATGGAAATGCAGAACTCAGGGTAGCAATGGGGAGAGTGCTGACACACTGCGGGGACTGTAACCAACGCCATGGAACAATCTGTATATAAATTATTGACTGGGAAACTAATTTGCTCTGTAAACCGTCACCTAAAACACAACAAAATGTTCAAAAAAAGACTGCCAATGTCTTATTACATCATGCCCTTAAGGACTTCACTTACTGAAAGGCTTACTTAATGCCATTTTATAAAAGGAAAAATCCCATCCAAACATCTTGGTAGTAGAAAAATAAATAGAATGCTGCACACCCCAACTTGCAAGTCATATTTCCTGAACATCTCTGTGTATTCTGGGATCATGGTCAATCTCTAATTTAAAGACCTGGATCTAGTATGCCCTCAGTTTCCTCAGAACATGTACTTGTTTAATACATTTTTGTGTTCAGTGTGGAGAAGGCCAGGTTCCCACCGAAGCTGTAGTGGTGATATGCACGAATGGCACCCAGTTACCTTTGGCCATAGTGCCAGATATCTGAAAGAAACGCAGTGAGGTCACAACAAACACTGTGTGGAGGCCCAAGCCTAGAGACTGTTTGCTATCAGGGGACCGAGGGGGCTGCACCCCTCCTTCTCAGCCTCTCTGACTTGTTTTAGTCAGACGGAGCTTTCCTAAGTTGCAGCTCAAAGAACATGCCACATCCTGCCTACCTCTCTCTATCTTGTGCCGTTCTCCCCCGGCTCAGTGGCATCAGGCCCACGGTGGTCTCCTTCAGTTCTTCAAATGCTCTTCTCTACCTGGCCTTTGCCATACAGTTTCCTCTATTTGTCATATTCTTCATTCTATCTGGCTAATTTCTCTCAGGTTTTGGGTCTCAGCCTTACCCAAAACTCTCAATCTAAATTAGGCCCTACCCTGCCCTGTGTTTTCATATACCATCTTATACTTTTCCTTCATAACCCTTTTTTTTTTTTTTTT
>NW_004444050.1:1643570-1658921 GCF_000243295.1 Trichechus manatus latirostris | reverse complement strand
GATTCTCTGTTTGGCTTAGTTTTTCGGATCTTTGTTGTGGAGGGACGGCGTGGTGCTTCTGCCTAGACCGCCATCTTGCCGGAGTCCCCTCCTTCATAACCCTTATCTCAATTTGAAATTGCCTGTGTGGGTACTTATTTTTTAAATAATATTTTATTGTGTTTTTGGTGAATGTTTACAGAGCAAGTTAAGTTCCTGTCTGACAATTTCCACACACATTGATCAATGACATTAGTCACATCTTCCACACTGTCAACATTCTCTTTGTGTTCTGGTTGTTCCATTTCCAGTATTCTAGTTTCCCCGCCTCCTTAAAGGTAATTGTTGACCTTCTGGACTCCTACAGGTGTGTTTTTTAGTAGAGCACCGATCTAATGGGTAATATCCTCTATTTTGTGCGTCACTCTGCTTTTCTGCTAAAAGGTGATCTCGGGATAGTTCTGGTTCAACGTTTAAAGAACATCTCAGGGCGACAGTCTCAGGGAGTCCTCTGGCCTCAGGTGGTCCAGTCAGTCTGGACTGTTGGAAGAATTTGAATTTTGATTTGCATTCTTCTCCCATTCTAACTGGGATCATCTATTATGCTGGTCAGATCAGTCAGTCAGTGGTGGTAGCTGGGCACCATCTAGTTCTTCTGGTCTCAGGGTAGCTGAGGTCGTGGCTAGTGTAAGTTATAAGCCTTGTAGACTTGTTTCTTCTCTGTGATTTTGGTTACCTTCTTACTCTTGCTTCTGATAAGTAGAGACCAATAGTTGTATATTTGATGGCCTCTTGCAAGATTTTAAGATCCCAGATGTGCTACTCACTTCACTACGATGCATAACATGACCTTTGTGAGCTACATTATGCCAACTGACTGACTTGTCCCATGAGACTATGGTCCTAAGCTTTCAAACCTAGAAAACCAATATCAAAAGGTATTTGATTATGTCTAAGGAGTATCTGTAGTTGTGTCTTCAATGAATATATGTGCCTGCCCACACATAGTTGTATACATACATACAAATACTTCTACCTGTTCTCACACAGAAATACATCTGTACCTACCCATATACGTATATGCCTATACCCATCCAGGTGTGATCCTAGAATTTTTTGTTCTTTTTTGGAGTTGTTGCCTTCTTATAAATGTCAAATTCTTTGGTATAGGCATCCTTTTCTCATGAGTACTTCTCAGTGGCATCATTTACTCTGGTCATGCTGCATGCTTGTTTTCATATGGGTCTTCTACTTAGTATACCAGAAGCAACTTGAGTGCATGGTCACGTATATTGGTTTACCTTATGCTTAATGTAACTAACACATGGCCTGGCAAAATAAGCCACTTAATACATACGTGTTGAATAAATGAATAAACAAATGTTTGCAGTCTGACTTAACCTTGGAGAATACTTTGGACTCTACTAATGTGAAGCAGCTATTGCTACGGGAGACTCAATCACAAGGACAGGCAAGGACAGTTGGCTGTGGGTCTACGTCTCACATACTGGCTGCACAGGGCACCCAAGGGATGGACAGTGCTTCAGTCCCTATCCAGAAATCACATGCCCATATGCTCATTTGCCCAATATAGAAAACTCTTCAGAAAAAAACAAAAATCCATAAACATACTATCCAATAACAATATTAATATGTTAACATAAGTCCTTTGAGATTGATTTTTATCTATATTTAGCAAAACTAAGATCACTATATATGTATATCACTATATACATACAATTTTTGATCCCATTTTTGCTTATTATTTTACCACAAACATTTTAGCAGAAGCTGCTTGAACTATGAAGGGCATGGCAAAGAATCCACTTACAGGTTACAAGTTCAATTCAACTCAACAAACAAGAATTGATCCCCTCTCTTTTACTTAGGTCCTGACAACATGATTCTTAGATGCTGAATGACTATCCCTGCTCAAAAACAGTGAAAGTTAATAATATACTTCAGATAACTGACCAAAAATCTGAAAGACACCAAGTCTAAGCAAGCTTATGGAGCATGCTGTTGAAGGTATTCCTAAATAAATCAGCAATGACTTCTTTTCACTGTTATGATCCTTACTTGCTGGCAGGAGTAATCATTTTATGGCTACTTAACCACTGTTTTATTTTTAAAACAGTAAGTACCACATGAGCTCAGGGTGTTACCATATCAATTAATACTCTCAGACTTGTGTGTGTTTTCAAAGCAAAACATTTAGCAGTTACACCAACTGGGTTAAAACATTTTTTCTTCCAGAACAATTTAAAATACAGTCTATGACACAGAAATAAAAAAGGCAGAGAGATTCCCAAAGACATTTTCCTAAAGTGCAAACATTCTCTAATAACTATTAGCTGCACATTCCGTAATTCCAAGAGGCTATCCAGGAAAAGAAGTTCCTACCAAAGAGAAAATCCTCTTCCCTCACTTCAAAACTTGGAATTTCATAACTTAGCTCCCAACCCCTCATCTGGATGTTGTACTGAATGGTAAACAAACCAAAGTTAAACAAACCAAAGTTCCTATCTACCCGGAGTTTAAGACAAACACATAAATAATAAACAAGAACCATTAATGCAAATGCAATGCATAAGGGGGCAACAGGATAAAAAGTTGGGGAGAGGCGGTACTTTAACCAGGATGGTCAAGCATGAAATCTTCTCAAGAGATGACGTCTGATCTGAGACTGAATGATATAAAGGAACCAGCCAGTTCTGTGGAAAGAGCATTAAGACGCAGGGAATAACAAATACAAAGACCGTAAGATGAGAGGAGGTTTGGCATGTTCTAGGGACCAAAAGAAGACAGAGTGGACGAAGTCTAGTGAGGGACAGAAAGTAACAGTAATAGATTTAGAGATAGGCAGAGGCCAAAATATAAAGGGTCTTCAGGGCCTGTCATGGATTATGTCCCCCAGAAAATGTGTGTATCAATTTGGCTGGGCCATGATTCCCAGTATTGTGTGGTTGTCCTCCACTTTATGATTGTAATTTTATGTTAAAGAAGATTAGGGAGGGATTGTAACACCCTTACTAAGGTCACATCCCTGATCCAATGTAAAGGGAGTTTTCCTTGGGTGTGGCCTGTACCACCTTTTGTCTTACAAGAGATAAAAGAAAGGGAAGCAAGCAGAGAGTTAGGGACCTCATATCATCAAGAAGGCAGTGCTGGGAGCAGAGCATATCCTTTGGACCCGAGGTTCCTGCGCTGAGATGCTCCCAGACCAAGGGAAGACTGATGAGAAGGCCAACAGACAGAGAAAGCCTTCCCCTGGAGCTGATGCCCTGCATTTGGACTTGTAGCCTACTAGACTCTGAGAAAATAAATTTCTCTTTGTTATAGCAGCACTTAATGACTAAGACAGGGCCATAGAAAGATATATGGACTTTATTACAATTGCAATGGATGCTCTGGAGAGTTTTTAAGCAGTATAGTGACAGTTTCATTCATTTTTTAGAAAAGATTACCCTGGCTGGTGTGTGGAGAATGGACAGTAGAGGTGCAAGAGTTAAAAGTCCAGGAGGCTATTCCAGTAGTTCATTCAAGAGAGGACAGAGGCAGCAGCAGAGACGGTAGTGATGTTAGTTTCACCACTACAACCAGTACTGTTATAACCACTAATACCATCTATACTGAGGACAACAACAACATACATTTCCTGAGCACTGACTAAGTACTTGGCACTGTTCTGAGCACTTTACACACACTAACTTGGTTGAGCATCATATTTCATATATGAACAATACTGTGATGTATGTACTATTTTAACTTCATTTAATGATACAGAAATTGACTTACTCAAGCTACACAGTGGCTGAACCAGGATCAAACTAAGGCAGCTTGACTCTCTTAGGCACCATGCTATATAGGATACATTTTGGAGGAACAGATGACAGGACTTGTTGACTGACTGAATGAGGGAAAATAAGTTTGGTCCAAATATTTGAATGTGTGGTAGTACCATTACCCAAGACGGAGAAAGACGCAGGCAGGAACAGGTTTGGGAAAGACATTCTAAGCTCCACTTGCATGTTAGACATCCAATTGTATACTAAGCATCCAATTGGAGTTGTTGAATAAGGAAACTGGATATTCTAGTCTGGAGGTCAAGGTTGAAGGTAGAGATAGAGACAAAAATTTGAATGTCGGTTTACAGATGGTATTTTAAGTCACAAAACTGAATGAGCTCACTTAGGGACAAGATAGAGACGGATAAGAGAAGGCAGATAAGAGAAAGGTGGCAAAGGATGGAACCCTGTGACAACTCAACAGTCTAGTTCAGGAGGAGGAGTGGCCACTTAGGAGGAAATCCAGTGACTGGACAGTAATAGAAGCTACTTAATGGTGCCAAATCCTGCTGAGAGATGAGACAAGATAAGAACAGAGAAGTTAACTACTGGATTTGACAAGATGGAGGTGGCTGGTGACCTTGCATCAATGAGGTAGGAACCAAAGTCTGCATGGGGTGGATTGAGGAGAAAACACAAAGTATAGAAAGGGAGTATTACTCTAAAGATAAGTGGAGAAATGGGGTCATAGATGGAAGGTACTGTTGGAGGCAAGATTTTTCTGTTTGTTGGCTTTTTAAATACTGTTAAGGGATATTTGTATGGTAATGATCCAAAAGAGGCAGAAATCAGCGATACAGAAGAGAGGATGACTCTAGGAACAAAGTCCTTGAATGGACAGAAAGTTGAAACCCAGAGCACAACAAGAGCAGGGACATCATTTCCTTTGGACTAGAAGGCAAGGCAAAGCAAAGAACAAAAGGTACGGTGCAGGTTGCAGATGGATTTGGCCATTTCTTTATTTAACTGAATCTAGTTTTCTTCAATGAAATATCATCACACAACTAATTTAGTGGATGAATTAGAATACAAAAATAGCCTGTCTAGATAGATCAGACAAAAATAGATCCAAATATATATTGTAATTTAGTGTGTAATAAAGGTGGCAATTAAAATCTGTAGGGGAAGGGATGAAAAGTAATTCAATAAATGATTGTTAGGACAACTGGTGAGCCATGTAGAAAAAAATAAAGTTGGATCCATTCTCTTCACACCAACATAAATTCTAAATGAATCAAAGATTCAAATGGTAAAATGAAATCCAAAAGCACCAGGAAAAAAACCCATGAGAGATTGCTTTTTTATAATCTTAGAGTGGGGAAGATCTAGAGTATTACATAAAACTCAAGTCATAAAATAAAAGTTTGATATATTTTACTACTCAGAAAGATAACTACATGGCAAAAACTTCAAAAAGCAAAGAAAAAAGATAAAGATAAAACTGAGGAAAATATCTGCAACATATTTCACAGATGAGAGATAATTTTCCTATATAAAAAGTCACTATAAATAAGATCAACAAGTATAAAAAAACAGGCAATAAATATGAATAGTCAGAGAAAAATAAATACGAATGGCTTTAAATATGCTCAACTTCATTGATAAGAGAATACAAATAAAACTATATTGGGACACCACTGTTTCAACTATCATACTGATAACACTATGTTGGCAAGGGTCAGTAAATTATGGACACTTTGTCCTGTTAGTCTGTGAAAAGAATGGTTCTGATGTTTTGGGAGGGTTGTAAAGAAAACCAAACCAAACCAAGGAGAATATACAACAGAGAATATATGTAGCCCACAAAGTTAAAATACTTATTATCTGGTCCTTTACAGAAAAAGTTTGCTGATACCTGGTGTAGAGAAACAGGCACTCTGATACATTGTTGGTGGAAGTATAAATCAGTTCAATCTCAAAGGATGGCATTTTAGAAAAATTGCAAATGCATATATCTTTGATCCAGATATCTGTTTCTGGGACTTTATCCTAAAGATGTTGTTGTTAGGTGCTGTCGAGTAGGTTCCGACTCATAGCAACCCTATGTACAACAGAACAAAACACTGCCCGGTCCTGTGCCATCCTCACAATCGTTATGCTTGAGCCCACTGATGTAGCACTGTTGTCAGTCCATCTCCTTGAGGGTCTTTCTCTTTTTCATAGACCCTCTACTTTACCAAACATGATGCCCTTCTCCAGGGACTGATCCCTCCTCATAACAGGTCCAAAGAATGTGAGATGTAGTCTCGCCATACTTGCTTCTAAGGAGCATTCTGGCTGTACTTCTTCCAAGACAGACCGGTTAGTTCTTTTGGCAGTCCATGGTATATTCAATATTCTTCTCCAATACCACAATTTGAAAGCGTCAATTCTTCTTCAGTCTTCCTTACTCACTGTCCAGCATTTGTGTGCATATGAGGCAACTGAAAATACCATGGCTTGGGTCAGGCGCATCTTAGTCCTCAAGGTGACATCTTTGCTTTTCAACACTTTAAAGAGGTCTTTTGCAGCGGATATGCCCAATGCAATATGTCTTTTGATTTCTTGACTGCTGCTTCCATGGGTGTTGACTATGGATCCAAGTAAGATGAAATCCTTGACAACTTCAATCTTTTCTCCATTTATCATGATGCTGCTTACTGGTCCAGTCGTGAGGATTTTTGTTTTCTTTATCTTACAGTATAATCCATATTAAAGGCTGTGGTCTTTGATCTTCATCAGTAAGTGCTTCAAGTCCTCTTCACTTTCAGCAAGCAAAGTTGTGTCATCTGCATAACGCAGGTTGTTAATGAGTCTTCCTCCAATCCTGATGCCCTGTTCTTCATATAGTCCAGCTTCTCAGATTATTTGCTCAGCATACAGACTGAATAGGTATGGTGAAAGGATACAACCCTGACGCACACCTTTCCTGACTTTAAACCATGTAGCATCCCCTTGTTTTGTTTAAACAGCTGCCTCTTGACCTATGTACAGGTTCCTTATGAGCATAATTACGTGTTCTGGAATTCCCATTCTTTGCAACGTTACCCATAATTTGTTATGATCTACAGAGTCGAATGCCTTTGCATAGTCAATAAAACACAGGTAAACATCTTTCTGGTATTCTGTTTTAAGCCAGGATCCATCAGACAACAGCAATGATATCCCTGGTTCCAGGTTCTCTTCTAAATCCACTTTGAATTTCTGGCAGTTCCCTGTTGATACACTGTTGCAGTCGCTTTTGAACAATCTTCAGCAAAATTTTACTTGTGTGTGATATTAATGATATTGTTCGCTAACTTTCACGTACGGTTAGATCAACTTTCTGGGGAATAGGCATAAATATGAATCTCTTCCAGCGGGTTGGCCAGCTAGCTGTCTTCCAAATTTCTTGGCATAGACAAGTGAGCACTGCCAGCGCTGCATCCGTCTGTTGAAACATCTCCATTGATATTCCATCAATTCCTGGAGCCTTGTTTTTCACCAATGCCTTCAGTGCAGCTTGGACTTCTTCCTTCAGTACCATTGGTTCCTGATCATATGCTACCTCCTGAAATGGTTGATCGTCGACCAATTCTTTTTGGTACAGTGACTCAGTATGTTCCTTCCATCTGCTTTTGATGCTTCCTGTGTTGTTTAATATTTTCCCCATAGAATCCTTCAGTATTACAACTCAAGTCTTGAAATTTTTCTCCAGTTCTTTCAGCTTGAGAATGCCAAGCATGTTCTTCCTTTTTGGTTTTCTATCTCCAGGTCTTTGCACATGTCATTATAATATTTCACTCTTGTCTTCTTGAGCTGCCCTTTGAAATCTTCCATTCAGTTCTTCTACTTCATCATTTCTTCCTTTTGCTTTAGCTACTCGATGTTCAAGAGCAAGTTTCAGTCTCTTCTGAAATCCATTTTGGTCTTTTCTTTCCTTCCTGTCTTTTCAATGACCTCTTGCTTTCTTTATGTATGATGTCCTTGATGTCATTCCACAACTCGTCTGGTCTTCTGTCATTAGTATTTGACGTGTCAAAACTATTTTTGAGATGGTCTCTAAAATTCAGGTGGGAGACACTCAAGGTTGTACTTTGGCTCTTGTGGACTTGTTCTAATTTTCTTCACTTTCAACCTGAACTTGCATATGAGCAACTGATGGTCTGTTCCAAAGTCGACCCCTGGCCTTATTCTGACTGATGACATTGAGCTTTTCCATTGTCTTTTTCCACAGATGTAGTCGATCTGATTGCTGTGTATTCCATCTGAGGTCCAGCTGTATAGTTGCCATTTACGTTGTTGAAAAAAGGTGTCTGCGATGAGGAAGTCTTTGGTCTTGCAAAATTCTATCATGCGATCTCCAGCGTCCTTTCTAGCACGTCTGTCATTTTGCCATACTGTGGGGGCTTGCGTGCTGCTGTGACACTGGAAGCTATGCCACTGCTATTCAAATACTAGCAGGGTCACCCAGGGTGGATAGGTTTAGTCATCCAGACTAAGACAGACAAGGAAGAAGGACCCAGTGTTCTACTTCTGAGAAGAATGAGCCAGTGAAAACTTTATGAATAGCAGCAGAACATTGTCTGATATAGTGCCGGAAGATAAGCCCCTCAGGTTGGAAGGCACTCAAAATACAACTGGGGAAGAGCTGACCTCAAAGTAGGGTCGACCTTAATAATGTGGATGGAGTTAAGCTTTCAGGACCTTCATTTGCTGATGTGGCATGACTCGAAGTAAGAAGAAATAGCTGCAAACATCCACTAATAATCGGAATGTGGAATGTACAAAGTATGAATCTAGGAAAATTGGAAATCGTCAACAATGCAATGGAACGCATAAAGATAGGTATCCTAGGCATTAGTGAGCTGAAACGGACTGGTATTGGCCATTTTGAATCTGACAATCATATGGCCTATTGTACCGGGAATGACAACTTGAAGAAGAACGCATTGCATTTATCGTCAAAAAGAACATTTCAAGATCTATCCTGAAATACAACGCTGTCAGTGACAGACAGGATAATATCCATACGCTTACAAGGAAGACCAGTTAACATGACTCTTATTCAAATTTGCGCACCAACCACTTAAGGTCAACGATGAAGAAATTGAAGATTTTTACCAACTTCTGCAGTCTGAAATTGATCAAACATGCAATCAGGATGCATTGATAATTACTGGTGATTGGAATGTGAAAGATCCTAAAGGTAGACATTCATAAAAATTTGGTATTCAGTTATTCATTTCAGCATTGCTTAAAACTGTAAAAGTTTGGAAATAACCAATTGATGTGACCTTGCAAAACAAGTTATGATAAATGGAATAATACATAACCATAAAAAAATAAGGAATCTCTTTATATAGTGGTATACCAGAGCTCAAACATATTGTTAAGTGACAAAAACAACATACAGAACTGTGTACGTTGTATGCAGTGAACTGCATAAAAAGATAAGAAAAAAAGATTATTTAGGAATTTGGTTATTTATATATCTAGAAGGATATTAAAAAAAAAAAAAAAAAAAAGTAGCACTGTGCCTGTGAAGATGAAAACCAAGTTACTGGTGGATAGAGGTCAAGGGCAACTTTTCACTGTATATCATTTCGTGGATTTTGATCTCATTATTATGTAAACATAGAACTTGTTTAAAAAAATAAAATTAAAATTAGTCATAAAATAAATCAATAATACAGGTCTGTTTATTTCTTATACTTACCTGGCAAAGGTGCAATTTACTACCTTCTTGGCACCTCATACACACTAAGAATTGGAGGACTGAACTTGAATTTTAATTAAAATATGATTTATTCATGTGCATGTATTTGTGTTTTCCCCCTTCAAAGAATGATAGGGATCTTTCAAAATTTCAAATTGTTTGGCTTATTTGGTTCCTCAATTATTTTCTACCTTTTACTGTTCAACTTTTTAAAAGAAATGTCTTGAATAACATTAGAGAGCCTATTTGCTTATGGGTAGGCTTCAACTTTTTAACTTTACTGTTTTTCTTTGCGTCATCCATTAACTAGAAGCCTACACCAGCTCGTAACAGTCATTTTAATTATGAGCCACCTGATTTATTTCCTTCCTTCTTAACCTCCTCTTCTCCCCTTTCTCCACCACCCCTTTCATCAACAAATATACTGAGTACCTACCTCATTACATAAAGCACTGTTCTAGGTGCTGGGGATACGGAGTTGAATTCCACAGTCCTAGGTCCCTGCCTTCATATTTTTAGTTAACGTGCACCACAGTGTATTATTTCACTGATGCTGCTGTAACAGATAAGCACAACACAAATTTATTTTCTTACATTTCTGGAGGCCAGAAGTCCAAAAGGAGTCTTAAGGAGCTAAAATCAAGGTGCTAACAGGGTTGGTTCCTTCTGGCGGTTTCAGAAGAAAACCTTGCCTCCTCCACTTCCAGAGATCAATGCAGTCCTTGGATCCCAGCCACACCACGAACAACCTCTGCTTCCTGGTCATATTGCCTTCTCCTCTACTGTAGTCAAATTGTCTTTTCACTTTCTCTCTCATAAGGAAATTTGTGATTATATTTAGGGCTCACCAGATAATCCAGGATAATCTCCCTATCTCAAAATCCTTAATTTAACCATATCTGCAAAGTCCTTTTTTCCATATAAAGTAACATTAGCAGATTCTGTGGATTAGGATGTGGACATCTTGTGGGGCCATTAACCAATCTACCACATACAGGAAGTGGATCAGGGAGCTTCGAGCCTCAAATCTCCAATCCATACTCTAAACTTTATTTTCTCTAATACTTAATAAGGAATACTCTACCAAGTAAGGCATCAAACAACCTCCTCACAAAAAAACAAAAATCCAATGATCTATGCATTTACCTATTCTAAATATTTAATATAACAGGATCATACAATATTTGTCCTTTTGTGTCTGACTTATTTCACTCAGCATAATGTTTTCAAGGTTCATCCATGTTGTAGCATGTATCAGAACATCCTTTCTCTTTAAGGCTGAATAATATTTTGAGTACAAATCTTTGTGAATATACATGTTTTCATTTCTCCTGGATAAATACCTAGAAGTGGGATTGCTAGGTTGTATGTTAAGTGTGTGTTGAAATGTTTGCCAAAGTGACTGTATCTTTCTGCATTCCCATTAACAATGCATGAGATTTCCAGTTGCTCAACATCCTGGTCACAGTCTTTAAATTTCTGGCATTCTAGTGGATGCGTGGTGGTATTTTATTGTGTTCCTAATTTGCATTTTTCTAATGACAAATGATGTTGAGCATCTTTTCATGTGGTTATTTGTCATCCATATGTTTGGTATTCAAATCTTTTGCTCTGTTATTTTTTTTAAAGTTGGGTTGGCTTTTTAGTGTTTTGGAATCAAATACTTTATCAGGTAAGTGTTTAGAAAATATTTTCTCCCAGTCTTTGGCTTCTGTTTTCATTTTCTTAATATGTTTTTTGAAGAGGAGAAGTTTTTTATTTTGATTGAAGCCCAATTTATCAAAATTTTTTTATGTTTTGCATTTTTGGTGTCCCAAGAAATCTTTGGCAAATTTTAAGTGACAAACAAGCTATTGTATTTTGAAAATTCATACGTAAAACCTTATTATTTAGTCATTAGTTATTAAAAAGAAAAGCTGGAAGGAAGTCCCGGCTAAACATAACATTAGTAGTAACTGACACCTTAAACTCTTGCAAGTTCTTCCATTTTAAAGTATGAAATCAAGTACTATACACAAAATCAAAAACCAAACCCACTGCCATCGAATCGATTCCAACTCATAGCGACACTATACAGGACAGAGTAGAACTGCCCCATAGGGTTTCCAAGGAGTGGCTGGTGGGATTCGAACTGCTGACCTTTTGGTTAGTAGCCAAGCTTTTAACACAGTGCCACGAGGGCGCACATTCAAAATGCCAAAGTCCCTGAGGCACTGTTCTATTTTTGAAATACAACAACTTAATATTTTCTAATTACCTAAACCCCACTGAATAAGATAATACAAAATTATAACAAAGACTGAGAGTATAATAGTTGAAAACGGTTTAAAGATGGCTTAACATTTTGCCTAGTCTACACAATAAAACTTATTTACATGACTTGCCAGACATGTTGTCAGACATAAAAGCACAGATTCTTAAAATCAGGAAAGCTCTAATTAAATTACTTTCTCTCCCTGGATCTCAGCTTGTTTGTAAAACTAGGGTTAACATTAATGAAATAGCATATGCAACATACCAAACACAATGTCCAAAACACAGTAAGTATTCAATAAAGGGTAAATACTGTTTAAACAATAAATTTAAACACTGATACATCTTTTTAGAAGATTCTAACTTTTTCTGCAACATATACTCAGCCCTCACTCACTGCAAAATTATTACCAGCAGCACAAAGGTAAGGCCCTAACCACAGTTAAAACAAACACACATCTTTTTCTTTCTTTTTTATTGTGGTTTAAGTGAAAGTTTACAGTTCAAGTTAGTTTCTCATACAAAAATTTATACACACATTGCCCCGGAGGCAGAATACAAAAGATTAATACACAAAACTCTTCAAGAAATTAGGAACAAAGTTAAGCAAAACGCAGAACATGCAATAGAGGAAATTAAAAAGATTAGAGACGAATGTAATGACAAATTAACAGGCTGCAAGAATCCACAGAGAGACAGCAATCAGAAATCCAGAAGATTAACAATAAAATTTCAGAATTAGACAATGCAATAGAAAGTCATAGGAGCAGAATTGAGGCAATGGAAGTCAGAATTAGTGAGACTGAAGATAAAAGCACTTGACACCAACTTATTTGAGGAACACTCAGATAAAAGGATTTTTAAAAAATGAAGAAACCCTAAGAATATGTGGGACTCTATCAACAGGAATAACCTACGAGTGATTGGAATACCAGAACAGGGTGGGGGGGGGACAACAGAAAATACAGAGAAAATTGTTGAAGATTTATTGACAGAAAACTTCCTTGATACCGTGAAAGATGACAGGTTATCTATCCAAGACGCTCATCAAATCCCACATAAGGCAGACCCCAAAAGAAAGTCACCAAGACACATTATAATCAAACTTGCCAAAACCAAAGATAAAGAGAGAATTTTAAAAGCAGCTAGGGATAAACAAAATGTCATCTACAAAGGAGAGTCAATTAGAATAAGCTCGGACTACTCAGCAGAAACCATGCAGGCAAGAAGGCAATGGGATGACATATGTAAAGGCTTGAAGGAAAAAAACTGCCAGCCAAGAATTATATATCCAGCAAAACTCTCTCTCAAATATGATGGTGAAATTAGGGCATTTCCAGATAAACAGTTTAGGCAATTTGCAAAAACCAAACCAAAATTACAAGAAATACTAAACGGGAGTCCTCAGGTTAGAAAATCAGTAACATCAGATAACAAAACACCCCAAGAATAGAACACAGGACAGAGCAATCAGATATCAACCAAGATAGGGAAGTCACAAAAGTAAATCAAAGCTAAAACACTGAAAATAGGGAAACAGATGTCAATAAGTAAAAGATGACAACATCAAAAATTTATACACACATTGTTATGTGACCCTAGTTGCTCTCTATATACTGTGACAGCACACTCCTCCTTTCCACCCCTGATTTCCCACGTCCATTCAACCAGCTCCTGACCCTCTCTGCCTTCTCATCTCGCCTCCGGACAGGAGCTGCCCATTTAGTCTCATGTATCTACTTGAGCTAACAAGCACGTACTTCATGAGTATCATTTTATATCTTATATTCCAGTCTAATCTTTGTCTGAAGAGTTGGCATTGGGAATGGTTTTAATTTTGGGCTAACAGACAGTCCAGGGGCCACGTCTTCTGGGGTCTGTCCAATCTTAGTCAGACCATTAAGTCTGGTCTCTTTACTAGAAATTGAGTTCTGCACCCCACTTTTCTCCTACTCCATCAGGGACTCTCGGTTGTGTTCCCTGTCAGGGTGGACATTGGTGGTAGGCGGGCACCATCTAGTTCTTCTGGTCTCAGGCTGACGGACTCTCTGGTTTATGTGGCCCTTTCTGTCTCTTGGGCTAATATTTTCCTTGTGTCTTTGGTGTTCTTCACTTTCCTTTGCTCCAGGTGGGTCGTGACAAATTGATGCATCTCAGATGGCCGCTCGTTAGCTTTTAAGACCCCAGATGCCACTCACCAAATAAGATGCATAACATTTTCTAAATAAACTTTGTTATACTAGCTGACCTAGATGTCCCCTGAAACCATGGTCCCTAGACCCCCGCCCTTGCTACTCTGTCCCTCAAAGTGTTTGGTTGTATTCAGGAAACTTCTCAGCTTTTGGTTTAGTCCAGTTGTGCTGACTTCCCCTGTAGTGTGTGTTGTCCTTCCCTTCACCTAAGATAATTCTTGTCTACTATCTAGTGAAAACCCCTCCCCCTCCCACCCCACCCTCCTAGCCATCAAAGAATGTTTTCTTCTGTGTTTACACCTTTTCCTGAGTTCTTATAATAGTGGTTTTATACAATATTTGTCCTTTTGCGACTGACTAAATTCACTTAGCATGATGCTTTCTAGATTCCTCCACATTGTTTCACAGATTCATCGTTGTTCTTTATCATTGTGTAGTATTCCATTGTGTGAATATACCATAATTTGTTATCCATTTATCTGGTGATGGGCACCTAGGTTGTTTCCATGTTTTTGCTATTGTGAACAGTGCTGCAATGAACATGGGTGTGCCTATATCTGTTCATATGATGGCTCTTATTTCTTTAGGATATATTCCAAGCAGTGGGATTGCTGGATCATATGGTATTTCTGTTGCTAGTTTTTTAAGGAAGTGCCAAATTTATTTCCAAAGTGGTTGTACCATTTTACATTCCCACCAACAGTGTATAAGCATTCCAGTCTCTCCACAACCTATCCAGCATTTATTATTTTGTGTTTTTTGGCTTAATGCTAGCCTTGGTGGGGTGAGATGATATCTCATTGTAGTTTTGATCTGCATTTCTCTAATGGCTAATGATCATGAGCATTTCTTCATGTGTCTGTTAGCTGCCTGAATATCTTCTTTGGCGAAGTGACTGTTCATATCCTTTGCCCAGTTTTTAATTGGTTTATTTGTCTTTTTTGTTGTTGAGGTTTTGCAGTATCTCATAGATTTCAGAGATTAGACGCTGATCGGATTTGTCATAACCCAAAATTTTTTCTCAGTCTGTAAGTTGTCTTTTTACTCTTTTAGTGAAGTCTTTTGATGAGCACAAGTGTTTGATTTTTAGGAGCTCCCAGTTATCTAGCTTCTCTTCTGGTGTTTGTGCATTGTTACTTATGGTTTGTATTCTGTTTATGCCATGTATTAAGGCTCCTAGTGTTGTCCCTATTTTTTCTTCCATGATCTTTACTGTTTAAGATTTTACATTTAGGTCTCTGACCCATTTTCAGTTAATTTTTGTGCATCTTGTGAGGTATGGGTCTTGATCAGTTTTCTGCAGATGGACATCCAGTTATGCCAGCGACATTTGTTAAAGACAGTGTGTTTTCCCCAATTAATGGACTCTGGGCCTTTGTCAAATATCAGCTGCTCATAGGTG
>NW_004444050.1:1620584-1642185 GCF_000243295.1 Trichechus manatus latirostris | reverse complement strand
GTAGTGAGTTTCTAGAAATTTGTCCATTTCCTCTAGGTTTTCAAATTTGTTAGAGTACAATTTTTCATAGTAGTCTGTTATGATTCTTTTAATTGGATCTGTTGTGGTATCACCCATCTCACTTCTTATTCAGGTTATTTACTTCCTCTCCTGTTTTTCTTTTTGTCAGCTTGGCCAATGGTTTATCAATTTTGTTGATCTTCTCAAAGAACCAGCTTTTGGTCTTGTTAACTCTTTCAACTGCTTTTCTATTCTCTATTTCACTTAAGTCTGCTCTAATTCTTATTATTTCCTTTCTTCTGGCACCTGAGGGCTTCTTTTGCTGCTGTCTTTCTACTAGTTCCAGTGGTAGGGCTAATGTTTTGATTTTGGCCCTTTCTTCTTTTAGATGTGTGCATTTATTGCTCTAAACTGACCTCTGAGCACTGCTTTTGCTGTGTCCCAAAGGTTCTGGTAAGATGTGTTTTCATTCTCACTTGATTCTATGAATTTCTTTATTCCATCCTTAATTTCTTCCATAATCCAGTAGTTTTTGAGCAAGGTGTTGTTCAGTTTTCACGTGTTTGATTTTTTTTCTTGCTTTTTCTGTTACTGATTTCTACTTTTATGGCTTTATGGTCAGAAAAGATGCTTTGTAATATTTCAATGCTTTGGATTCTGTTAAGGCTTACTTTATGGCCTAGTATGTGGTCTATTCTGGACAATGTTCGATGTGTGTTGGAAAAGAAAGTATACTTGGCTGCTGTTGGGTGCAGTGTTCAGCATATGTCCACGAGATCAAGTTGATTGACTGTGGCATTTAAAACTTCTGTGCCTTTACTGAGCTTCTTTCTTGATGCTCAGTCCTTCACCGAAAGTGTTGTGTTGAAGTCTCCTACTTTTACTGTGGAGTGGTCTCTCTCTCTTTTCAATGCTGTTACAGTTTGTTTTATGTATTTTGGAGCCCTGTCGTTGGGTGCGTAAATATTTATTATGGTTAAGTCCTCCTAGTGTAATGACCCTTTAATCATTAAATAGTGTCTTTCCTTATCCTTTGTGGTGGATTTTACTTTAAAGTCTATTTTGTTGGAGATTAATACTGCCACTCCTGCTCCTTTCTGAGTGTTGTTTGCTTGATATATTTTTCCAACCTTTAAGCTTTAGTTTGTGTCTTTAAGACTAAGGTGGTGTGTCTCTTGCAGGCAGCATATAGACGGATCATATTTTTTTTTAATCCATTCTGCCACTCTCTCTTTATTGGTGCATTTAGTCCATTTACATTCAGTGTAATTATCGATTGGTATGAGTTTAGTGCTGTCACTTTGATGCCTCTTTGTGTGTGTTGTTGATAGTTCCTTTGTTCCACTTAATTTTCTGTGCTGAGTCGTTTTTCTCTATGTATTTTCATCTTTTACATTTTTGTTGATTTTGTATTTGCTGAGCCTTTATATTTTTCTTGTTTTTTATTTTGATGTATACAATTGTTAGTTTCCTTTGTGGTTACCTTAATATTTATCCCTATTTTTCTAAGTTTAAACCAGTCTTTTATTTCTTTATATTGCCTTGACTTCCCTTCCATAAGAAAAATCTGTGACTACATTTTTTAGTCCCTCTTTTTTGTTTTAATGTTGTTGTCTATTACATATTGACATTTCTGTTTCCCTATTTTCAGTGTTTTAGCTTTGATTTATTTTTGTGACTTTCTTATCTGGGTTGATATCTGGTTGCTCTGTCCTGTGTTCTAGTCTTGGATTGTTATCTGATGTTACTGATTTTCTAACCTGAGGACTCCCTTTAGTATTTCTTGTAATTTTGGTTTGGTTTCTGCAAATTCCCTAAACTTGTTTATCTGGAAATGCCCGAATTTCACCATCATATTTGACAGACAGTTTTGCTGGATATATAATTCTTGGCTGGCAGTTTTTTTCCTTCAAGGCTTTATATATGTCATCCCATTGCCTTCTTGCCTGCATGGCTTCTGTTGAGTAGTCCGAGCTTATTCGTATTGACTCTCCTTTGTAGATGTTTTTTCCTTTATCCCTAGCTGCTCTTAAAATTCTCTCTTTATCTTTGGTTTTTGCAAGTTTGATTATGGTATGTCTTGGTGACTTTCTTTTGGGATCTACCTTATGTGGGGTTCAATGAGCATCTTGGTTAGATTATCTTCCTATCTTTCATATCAGGGAAGTTTTCTGCCAAGAAACCTTCAACAATTTTCTCTTATTCCCCCCTATTCTGGTACTCCAATCACTCGTAGGTTATTCCTCTTGATAGAGTCCCACATAATTCTTAGGGTTTCTTCAATTTTTTAAATTCTTTTATCTGATTTTTCCTCAAATAAGTTGGTGTTAAGTGTTCTACCTTCAATCTAATTCTGACTTCTACTGCCTGAATTCTGCTCCTATGATAACCTTCTGAAGATCTCTATTGCTTTGTCTGTGTGTTCCTTGGCTTGTTCTGCGTTTTGCCTGATCTCCTGAAGAGTTCTGTATATTAATCGTTTGTATTCTACCTCTGGTAATCCCAAGAAATTCTCTTCCTCTGGAAAAAATTTCTTGATTATTTTTGGAGCTTGCTGAAACCATCATGGTCTGCCTTTTTATGTGACTTCATATTGACTGTTGTCTCTGAGCCATCGATAAGTTATTATATTTATTTATTTTGTTTGCTTACTGTTTCCTAGTTTCTTGTTTTGTTTCTGTATGCCCCAATCGACTGCTCATGTAAGCTAGTTTGATTATTGGCGCCTCTGAAGCTGTGATGTTCTGTCACCAGGTGGTTAGATCTGTTACTAGGTACATGAGCCCAGGAGCCTGTTTACTTTTCTTATATGGATTCATCTCAAGTGTTCAGGTAGCTGGTCACCAAGTATATGGTGTAGGCTCTCACCTACAGCCCTAGATAGGCACGGGGCTGATGGCTGCCCCTGAGTGTCTGGAAGGAAAGCATGCCCCTGTTCCCTAGAGCATGTAGGTGGGTGTGTTTTGCAGCTGGACTATGAGCACCTAATGCTGTTGGCTGTAAGGACTGGGTGGCACTACTTATTCTTGGACTCCCATCACGGGTGGTTAGGTGGCATGTGTGGAGCCACCAGTCCTGAGGCCCCTGATGTGGGTAGGTGACGACCCTGCTTAACAGGCAGGGCAGTGTCAAATGTCATGATCCTGCCACTTCACTATATAGCTGAAACAGCTGAAGTTAGAATTTAGGTATATACCCTGTTGTTCTGTGGTAATGAGGGCCTACGCTGTTGAAATGGGCCCACACAGGTCTATGCAAGGGTGAAAGGCATTCAAAGTCTGTGGACCCCTTATGCCTGTGCCTAGGCAAAGGAGCTGTGCCTACCATGAGTTCCTGGCTTAGGGAAGCCAGCAGATTATTTTTTCCCTGTTTGTTAATTTGTTCCCTCTCCAAGGCCAGAAGAATGGCTCAGGGCATGTGACGAGTCCTATTTCCGGCCCAGGGGACTCGGCAATTGCTGAAGCCAGCTGGGACCTGGTGCAGAGTGGGGAGGGGGCAGGTAAATAGGAGAGAGGTTTTTCCCAAAGGGGTTATTTTTTGATCTGCGCGGTAGGTCAGACGAAAGTACTTATCTCTTTTTTTTTGCCGACTGAGCGCTGCTCTTCAATGGTTCTGGATGCCCGAGTAGACTCTATGCCACTGGGTCTTTCCCGATGTGGAAAACACCTCCCGAGTGCCAATGCTTCCCTCACCGCGCACATAAGCCAATCCCTCCTGAAGGGCGCTGGCTCCTGCTGGGTCAGGTCTGGCAACTCCTTGCTGCTTCTGAACCGTCTCTCCTTCTCCCTGCCACTGAGTCCTATTCCTCTACTTTGCCTTTGATGTTCAGGGCCCCTAGATTGTCATATACAATCGATTCACTTGTTTTTTCAGGTCTTTGTTATAAGAGGGACCACAGGAAGTGTCTGACTACTCTGCCATCTTGGCCCTGCCTCACAAACAACATTTTTGAAAATGCATGAGGAAGTGATGGCTAAGCTGAGACATGAAGGAGAAAGCATTAGCAAACCAGGTGAACTTGGGGGTGATGGGGAGAGAAGAAGTTATAAGAAATATAATGGGCCAGAAACAGGAGAACTTTATACAAGCCAGGAATTTGGACTTCTATCCTTAGGCTAAGCAATGAAGAACCACCAGGAGTTTTTAAGGTCACTATGAGTTGGAATCGACTTGACAGCAAAGGATTTTTTGGTTTTATAACTCAGAAGGCTACAGGGCAAAGGTGACTTAGGTTTGAACCGGGGAGAAAGAATGGATAGATTCAGGATATATTAAGGAAAAAGAGTCAACCAAACTTGGTGATAGATTAGATGTGGGGGTTGAAGGAAAGGGAGATTCAAGCCAAATTACTCAGACTTCTGGCTTGAGTGGATATGCGTAAGGAAAAGAAGAGAAATATGCAACATGTGGGGGGGAAGGTGTCTTAGTCATCTAGTGTGCCATAACAGAAATACCACAAGCGGATGGTTTTAACAAAGAGAAATTTATTTCCTAACAGTCAAAGTAGGCTAAAAGTCCAAATTCAGGGCGTCAGCTCCAGGGGAAGCCTTTTTCTCTCTGTCAGCCTTCTCATCAATATTCCCCTGGACTAGGAGCTTCTCGGCACAGGGACCCCAGTCCAAAGGATGCGCTCTGCTCCTGGCACTGCTTTCTTGATGGTATGAGGTCCCCCTGTCTCACTGCTCACTTCTGTCTTTTATATCTCAAGAGATTGCCTCAGGACACAGTCCAGTCTGGCAGATCAGGTCCTGCCTTACTAACACAACTGCCACCCATCGTCCCTCATTAACATCATAGAGGCAGGTTTACAACATACAGGAAAATCACACAGTACCAGGAATCATGGCCTAGCCAAATTGATACACACGTTTTTTTGGGGGGACATAATTCAAACCATGACAGAAGGGATGGTGGTACAAGAAACCATGGAAATCACTTTTTATCTTTTAAAAGAAGAATCTAAGTATAGCCTAAGTATAAGCAGTTTTCTTACCCTAGCACCAGTGCTTTTTCCAGCACATTATGACTAAATGTTTTCAGCAATGTTGAGAAATAAATGACAGGGTGGGCCCTGGAAGCTGGAAGAGTAATAGACTGATAAACTGCTATTTACAGCTATTTTAACATTTGTCTTTAAACCCCTAAATGTGTTATTACAATAACATTATATAGTTTAGGAAAAGGTCCCCAGATGGTGCAAACAGTTTGCACATGACTACTACCCTACAGGTTGGTGGTTCAAACCGACCCAGCCACACCATGAAAGAAAGGCCTAGCAATCTACTTCTATTAAGATTACAGCCAAGGAAACCCTATTGCGCAGTTCTACCCTTAACACGTGCGGTTGCCATGAGTTGAAATCGGAAACATTAATTATCAACCGTAAAGAATATGTTTTGCTTCCTCCATATTCCTGTGCTAACTCTAGAAGGATTCATAACAGATGGTAACCTTCTGAATTTTGAACTATGTGAATGCATCATCTATTTGAAAATTAAATACATAAAATGTTTCTATTTACTGAATTTAACAACTCTGGATAAAGAAATGATATTCAAAGCCTGGATGATCAGTACATCTAATAAAACAAGTATAGCATATAATTTATACCTGCTTTAGGTTCTACTAAGGACCCTGACGGAGCAGTGGTTAAAGTGTTCAATTGCTAACTGAAAGGTTGGAGGTTTGAACCCATCAGCTGCTCCATGGGAGAAAGATACAGCAGTCTGCTTCTGTAAAGATTGGCAGCCTTGAAAACCCTATGGCGCAGTTCTACTCTGTCCTATAGGAACGCTATGAGTCGAAATTGACTCAATGGCAACGGGGTTAGGTTCTACTGTGTATAAGCTATAAATTAAGTGCGTATATGCTCTGTTTGAGTGTCTATTATTGATACATTATGAAACTGATATTATCTATAAAACCAAAACCAAACCAAACCTGTTACTATCAAGTTGATTTCAACTCTTAGTGACCCTAAAGGACAGAGTAGAACTGTCCCATAGGGTTTCCAAGGCTGCAATCTTTATGGAAGCTGACTGTTATATCTTTCTCCCGTGGTGCAGCTGGTGGGTTTGAACTGCTGACTTTTCAGTTAACAGCTGAATGCTTAACCACTGCACCACCAGGGCTCCTCTGTCTATGAAAGCACTGCTAATTCTAAAAATATAACCAGAAAAATAATTCATTAGCCATGCCTGAATGATCTAGTTTAAAAATGAATAGGGCACTCGATCAACTAAATAAGACATATCAACTCACATATTAAGAAGAAATATTGACAAAAAATTTGACAGTAAGCAGTCATTAGCAAATGAAATATTTTTAAAGAAGAATCGAAGTACAGTCTCTAGTTTACATGAAGGTTATTTGTTAAATCTTACTTTTCAATATATGCTTCACTGGTAAGTTAGTTCTCTCTTTGTACAGTGGCTACTCTGATATTTTGGTTTGCCTATGGATTTCCATCCTGTCTCTTTTTTTCCTCTGCTCACTTACTGAGTCAACATGTTTACTGAGAGTCAGGCACTGTGCTAGGGACTGGGAGGAAGCAGGGGTACAAAGATGAGCAAGTCAGGATCACTGACTTCAAGGATCTTAGAATCAAGTACAGATATGCAGTGGTAGGTAGGCTTGGGGTATAATTTACATTGTAATACATAATTTTGCCTTATGTATCCTTTACCACTTAAGTCACACTAACTTTTCTATGTTGTTTTGTGAACTTTATAACTGTAATTTTTACTGGCTATATTTCATCCCATAATGTAGAGCCTGAGTCCCTGGGTGGTGCAAACAGTTACTGCGCTCAGTTGCTAACCAAGAGGTTGATGATTCGAGTCCACCCAGAGGTGTCTAGGAAGAAAGGCCTGGTGATGTACTTCAAATAAATCAATCACTGAAAACCCTATGGAATGTGTTTTAATAAAAAACATATAAAAGGCAAGGATAAAAATTATGTTATAGGGCACATGAAATATAAAAACCTAATTAGTGATAACAACAAAACGGGGGGTGGGGGGGTGGAGGAAAGGTACAGATAGAGAATTTCTTGTATGTTACTGAAGTTAAGTTAGTACGAACTTATCCCAGAATGCTACAAATACAAGCTCTTAAATGTAATATTCATGGTAACCACTAAGAAAATATATATAAAAAATTAACAGAAACAAACAAAAAAAAAGGGCGAAGGGAACCAAAAAGGCTCACTACAATAAACCAACAAAACACAAAAACAAATAGTACTAAAGAATAAAGACAAAAAAGGCTTAAGACAAACCAACAAAAAAACCAGAATGACAAAAGTAAGTCACTTCTAACCAGTAATTACAGTGATTGTAAATGGACTAAATGGTTCAATCAAAGGTATAGAGTGGCAGAATAGACCAAAAAAAAAAAAAAAAAAAAAAACCACGATCCAACTATATGCTCTTTCTAAGAGACACATTTTAAACCCAAGGACACAAACAGGTTGAAAATGAAAGGATGGGGAAAATATTCCACGCAAATAATAACCAAAAGAGAGCTGTGGTGGTAATCTCAGTATCAGACTAAGTAGACTTTAAGACAAAATCTATCAGAAAATATAAAGATGGACGTTATATAATGATAAAAAGGTCAATTAATCAAGAATATTTAATAATCATAAATGGGGGTCAACTAAAAATATAAAGCAAACACTGACAGAATTGAAAGAAGAAACAGACAGAACTACAATAATAGTTGGAGACTTCAATACACCACTTTCAATATTAGACAGAGCATCTAGAAAGAAGACCAACGAGGAAACAGGACCTGAATAACACTATAAACCAACTAGACTTAACAGACATATATAGAACATTCCACCCAACAACAGCATAATATATACTCTACTCCAGTGCGCATGGATCATTCTCCAGGATAGACCACGTTAGGTCAAAAAGCAAGTCTTGACAAAATTTAAAAGACTGAAATCACACAAAGTATTTTGTCTGACCATAATGGAGGGAAGCTAGAAATCAATAACAAAAAAACAAACAAAAAAACTGGAAAATACACAAACGTGGAAATTAAACAACAGACTATTAAACTACCAATGGGTCAAGGAAGAAATCAAAAGAGAAGTCACAAATTTCTTAGAGTCAATGAAAATGAGAGTACAACATACCAAAACTTCTGGGATGCAGCAAAGGCAGTACACAAAAGGAAACTTATGGCAATAAATGCCTACATGAAAAAGAAGAGATCTCAAATCAACAGCCTAACTCGACAACTCCAGGAACTAGAAAGAGAAGAGCAAACTAGCCTAAACCTGCCAAAAGAAAAGAAATAACAAAGGTCAGAGCATAAATAAATAAAATAAAAAATGGAAAAACAACAGAGAGAATCAATTGGTTCTCAATCAATCAATCAAAACTAGAAGTGGACTCTTCAAAAAGATAAAAAAACTGGCAAACCTTTAGCTAGACTGACAAAGAAAAGATGTAAACAACCAAAATAAAAAATGAAAGAGGGATATTACAACTAACCTGACAGAAATAAAGAGAATTATGAGAGAAAACTATGAACAACTGCATGGCAACAAACTGGATAACCTAGATAAAATGGACAAATTCTTAGAAGTACAAAACCTGCCCAAACTGACTCAAGAGGAAATAGAAAGTCTCAACAGACCCAGGTGAAGAGATCGAATCAGTGATCAAAAACCTCCAAACAAAACGTTCGGAATACTACCAAACATTTAGAGAAGAACTGACACCAATACTATTTAAACTCTTTCAAAACATAGAGAAGGAAGGAATATTCCCTAATTCATTCTATAAAGCAAACATAACCCTGACACCAAAACCAGACAAAGACATCATAAAAAAAGAAAACTACAGGCCAATATCTCTTATGAATATAGATGCAAAAATTCTCAACAAAATGCTAGTGAACAGAATCCAACAGCATATTAAAAGAGTCATACACCATGAGCCAAGTGGGCTTTATTCCAAAACTGAAGGGATGGTTCAACACTAGAAAATCAATCAACGTAATACACCACATCAACAGAACAAAGGAAAATAACCACAGGATCATCTCTATAGATGCAGAAAAAGCATTTGATAAAATCCAAAACCGTTTCTTGATGAAAACCCTAAAGAAGACTGGAATAGAAGGAAAATTCCTAAATATGATTTGAGATGTCTTATTTATTTAGTGCTGCTGTAACAGAAATGCCAACAAATGGATGGCTTTAACAAACAGAAATTTATTCTCTCACAGGTTAGGGGGCTAGAAATCCAAATTCACAGCACCAGCTCCAGAGGAAGGCTTTATTTCTCTGTTGGCTCTGGGGGAAGGTCCTTGTCATCAATCATCCCCTGGTCTAGGAGCTTCTCAGCGCAGGGACCCTAGGTCCAAAGGATGTGCTGTGCCCCTGGCTCTTCTTGCTTGGTGGTAATCAGGTCCCTCTCCTCTATGCTTGATTCTCTCTTTTATATCTCAAAAGAAATTGACTCAAGATACAACCTAATCCTGTAGATTATGTCCTGCCTTATTAACATAACTGCCTCTAATCCTGCATCATTAATATCATAGGGGTTAGGATTTACAACACACTGGATAATTAGATCATTACATGGAGAACTACCACACAATACTGGGAATCATGGCTAAGCCAAGTTGACACACATTCCTGGGGGAAACAATTCAATTCATAACACAGGGCATGTATGAAAAGCCAACAGCCAACATTATACTTCATGATGAAAGATGGAGAGCTTTACCTTTGAAATCAGGAATAAGACAAGGGTGCCCACTCTCACCACTTCTATTGAATACTGTATTAGAAGTCCTAGCCAGAGCAATAAGACAAGAAAAAGAAGTAAAAGGTATCCAGATTGGAAAAAAAAAAAAATATTGCTGTCGAGTTGATTCCAACTCATAGTGACCCTAGAGGACAGAGTAGAACTGCCCCATAGGGTTTCCAAGAAGTGGCTGGTGGGTTTGAACTGCCAACCTTTTGGTTAGCAGTCGTATCACTTAACCACTGTGCCACCAGGGCTCCTCCAGGTTGGAAAAGAGGAAGTAAAATTATCTCTATTCATAGATATGATCTTATATAGAGAAAATCCTAAAGAGACTACAAGAAAACTTCTAGAGCTAATAGAAGAATTTAGCAAAGCTGCAGGGTACGAGGTCAACAAACAAAAATCAGTTGGGTTTCTATACACCAGCAATGAGAAATCTGAAAGGGAAATTAGGGAAACAATTCCACTTATAATAGCATCTAAGAGAATAAAATACCTAAGAATAAACCTAACCAGGGACGTGAAGGACATATACAATGAAAACTATAAAAACACTGCTAAAACAAAATAAAGATGACTTAAATATTAATGGAAAGATGTTCCATGTTAACGGACTGGAAGAATTAATACTGTTAACATATCAATACTACCAAAAGTGATCTATAGATTCAACACAATCCCAAACAAAATTCCAACAGCCTCTTTTAAAGAAATAGAAAAATCAATTCTCAACTTTACATGGAATAGCAATAGGCCCCAAATAGCTAAAACAATGCTGAAAGAGAAGAACAAAGTAGGAGGACTCACACTTCCCGATTTTAAAACATTCTATATAGCTACTGTAATCAAAACAGCCTGGTACTGGTATAACAAGACACATAGACCAATGGAACAGAAATGAGTCCACACATCTACTATTAACTGATTTTTGACAAAAGTGCTAAGTCTATTCGATGGGGAAAGAAGGCTCTCTTCAATAAATGTTGCTGGGAAAACTGGATTTCCACATGCAGAAAAATGAAACAGGATCCATGCCTTTTACCATAGACAAAAACAAATTCAAAATGGATTAAGGACCTAAATGTGCAAACTCAAACCATAAAATTCTTAGAAAAAAATGTAGAGGAAACTGCTATTAGGCTTAGCTTTCAACAATGGATTATCTAATATAATAACAAAAGCACAAACAGTAAAAGATAAAAATAAATACATAAGACCTCATTGTCATGGTTTGAATTATGTCCCCCAAAAATGTGTGTAACAATTTGGCTGGGCCATGATTCCCAGAATTGTGTGGCTGGCCTGCATTTTGTGATTGTAATTTTATGTTAAAGAGGATTAGGGTGGGATTGTTAACACCACCCTTACCCAGGTCACATCCCCGATCCAATGTAAAAGGAGTTTCCCTAGGGTGTGGCCTGCACCACATTTTACCTTACAAGAGATAAAAGGAAAGGGAAGCAAGCAGAGAATTGGGAATCTCATATCACCAAGAAAGCAGTGTCAGGAGCAGAGCATGTCGTTTGGACCCAGGGTCCCTGCGCAGAGAAGCTCTTAGTCCGGGGGAACATTGATGAGAAGGCCAACAGAGAGAGAAACCCTTCCCCTGGAGCTGATGCCCTGAATTTGGACTTTTAGCCTACTTTACTCTGAAGAAATGAAATTTCTCTTTGTTAAAGCCATCCACTCCTGGTATTTCTGTTAGAGCAGCACTAGATGACTAAGACACTCATAAAAATTAAAAACTTTTGTTCATCAAAAAACTTTACCAAAAAAGTGAAAAGACAAGCTACCAACTGGGAGAATATCTGCGGAAACCATATATATTCGATAAGGATCTAATAACCAAAATATATATAAAACTTTAACAACTTAACAAAAAGACAAATAACTCAATCATGAAATGGGCAAAAGACTTGAATAGATATTTCACCAAAGAGGACGTTCAAATGGCCACCAAACACATGAAAAGATGCTCAGCAACATTAGCCATCAGAGGTACAAATCAAAACCACAATGAGATACCATTTCACTCCCACTAGGATGGCTAAGATTAAAAAACAAAACAAAACAAAAAACAGAAAACAACAAATGCTGGCAAGGATGTGGGGGAAACTGGAACCCTTATCCACTGATGGTGGGAATGCAAAATGGTACAGCCTTGTGGAAAACTGTGGCAGGTACTCAAAAAACTAACAATAAAACTATCATAAAAAAACCAACCAACCAACCAGTTGCCATCCAGTCGATTTCAACTCATAGTGACACTACAGGACAGAGCAGAACTGCCCCACAAGGCTTCTCATGACCCAGCAATTCCAACCAGAACTTCCCCATAGGGTTTCATATGACCTAGCAATTGCACTTCTAGGTATATACCCAAAAGACTTGAGAGACTCAAAAAGAGACTTGAATACCAATGTTTACTGTAGCACTATTCACAATAGCCAAAAGGTGGAAACAACTAAATGCCCATCAGCAGATGAATGGATAAACAAAACGTGGTACATACACATAATGGGGGCTCCAGGAATTGACGGAATATCAATTGAGATGTTTCAACAAACGGATACAGCGCTGGAAGTGCTCACTTGTCTATGTCAAGAAATCTGGAAGACAGCTACCTGGCCAACCGACTGGAAGAGATCCATATTTATGCCTAGTCCCTAGAAAGGTGATACAACCAAACACAGAAATTATTGAACAATATCATTAATATCACATGCAAGCAAAATTTTGTTGAAGATTATTCAAAAGCAGTTGCAGCAGTACACGGAGAGGGAACTGCCAGAAATTTACGCTGGATTCATAAGAGGACGTGGAACCAGGGATATCACTGCTGATATCAGATGGATCCTGGCTGAAAGCAGAGAAGGTGAGAAAGATGTTTACCTGTGTTTGATTGACTATGCAAAGGCATTTGCCTCTGTGGATCATAACAAATAATGGATAACATTGTGAAAAATGGGAATTCCAGTACACTTAATTGTGCTCATGAGGACTCTGTACATAGATCAAGAGGCAGCTGTTCGAACAGAACAAGGGGATACTGCGTGGTTTAAAGTCAGGAAAGGTGTGCATCAGGGTTGTATCCTTTCACCATACCTATTCAGTCTGTATACTGAGCAAATAATCTGAGAAGCTGGACTATATGAAGAAGAACGGGGCATAAGGATTGGAGGAAGACTCATTAACAACCTGCATCATGCAGATGATACAACCTTGCTTGCTGAAAGTGAAGAGGACTTGAAGCACTTACTGATGAAGATCAAAGACCACAGCCTTCAGTATGGATTACACCTCAACATAAAGAAAACAAAAATCCTCTCAACTGGGCCAATAAGCAACATCATGACAAACTGAGAAAAGACTGAAGTTGTCAAAGATTTCATTTTACTTGGATCCACAATCAACACCCACGGAAGCAGCAGTCAAGAAATCAAAAGATGCATTGCATTGGTCATATCTGCTGCAAAAGACCTCTTTAAAGTGTTGAAAAGCAAAGATGTCACCTTGAAGACGAAGGTGCACCTGCCCCAAGTCACAATCACATCACATGCATGTGAAAACCGGACAATGAATAAGGAAAACTGAAGAAGAACTGATGTCTTTGAATTGTGGTGTTGGCAAAGAATACTGAATATACCATGGACTGCCAAAACAAGGAACAAATCCGTCTTGGAAGAAGTACAACCAGAATGCTCCTTAGAAGTAAGGATGGCAAGACTATGTCTTACATACTTTGACGTTGTCAGGAGGGATCAGTCCCTGGAGAAGGACATCATGCTTGGTAAAGTAGAGGGTCAGTGAAAAAGAGGAAGAGCCTCAAGGAGATGGACTGACACAGTGGCTGCAACAATGGGCTCAATAACAACAATTGTGAGCATGGCACAGGACCGGGCAGTGTTTTGTTCTGTAGTACAGAGGGTCGCTATGAGTTGGAACTGACTCGACAGCACCTAACAACAACACACAATGGAATACTGCTCAGCCAGTAGGAGAAATGAAGTCTTGATACATGCTACAGTATAGACGGAGCTTGAAGACATTATGCTGAGCAAAATAAGCCAATCACAAAAGGGCAAATATTGTATGACCACACTTACAGAACCTATGGGGCAGTGCTACTCTGTCCTTTAGGGTTGCTATGAGTCAGAATCGACTCAATGGCAACGGATTTTTGGTTTTGGTCACTTATATAAAAAGACAAGAAAAGGCAAATATACAGAGAACAAAGTCTATTAGTGGTTACCAGGGGTGGGAAGGAGGGGGAAAAGGGGGGTTAACGGTGATGGAGAAATCACATTGATTAAGGGGAGGGTTGCACAGCCGATTACTGTATCCGCTGTCGATAAGTTGCACATCTGTAAAAAGTTGAATTAGCATAAGTTCTGTGAAAGATATAGTTACAACACGACCAAAGGAAAAAAAAAAGAAAAAAGAGTAGCTGTTGAGGCTGCTTATGTACAGCCAAACACTTTACGGGATTTGGTTCCTTGGTTTGGAGGTTTAGGGTCATAGTTTCTGGGGACATCCCAGTTAATTGGCCTAATAACGTGTTTAGCGCTTCTATTCTACCTCCTAGTTCATTGTGTAGTGCCTGGGGTCTTAAAAGCTTGCAAGCGGCCATCCAGGGCACAACAACTGGTCTCTATTCACCTGGAGCAACAGAGGAAGAAGCAAAGTCAGGAATAGGAGGAGGATACAGAATGTGTGGCTAATTGCCTCCATGAACAACTGTCTCCTTTGACATGATACCAGAAGAACTGGATAATGCTTGGCTACCATTATTGAACGTTTTGATCAAAGATTCCACAGAAGAATTCTGATTAAAAGGGAGAAAATGCAGAGTAGAATTTCAAATTCTCATGGAACGCAGCATTTCTGGAGTCACGGAAGCTGGCTGAATCCCTGAAATTACTGCCCTGAGATAATCTTTAAACTTTAAACCAAAACCATCCCCTGAAGTCATCTTAAAACTGAGCAATAGTTTAGCTTAAGTAGTAAAAAAAGGTCTGCCTTGAGCATCATGCTCTTTTAAGATGGATCAAATTAACAATAGCAACTCGAAAGATTTGATAGGAACCTTAGAGGGTAGTGAGTTTTTGTTAAGAGGGAGGAACAACTGAGTAAAGGAGAGTGAGAATAGTTGCACAACTCTAAGAATGTAATAATGTCACTAAATTGTGCATGTAGAAACTGTTGCATGTTTTGCATATTCTCAACAACAACAAAATAAAATTTAGGGGAAAAAAATCTCCCTATGGAGTGTAGTTCTACTGTAACACACGCGAGGTTTCGTGAGTTGGAGTCGACTTGACAACACCTGGTTTTTTCTTTTCTTTTTTTAGATGTAAACCGTTTATTTCACAAATCCCCTACTAGCAACTATTTAAATCCTTCAATATTATAATGAATGACCATCTATTTCTATATTGTTTTCCATGAGACAGCTTCTCTGAAGTAGAAACAAATGAAATGCTGAAGATTTATTATGCATATTATACAACTGCGTGGTGAACTCTAGCCTGTAGAATTATTCACAACATTTCTAGTAGCAATGGGTATTCTTTTTAAAAATCTGCTTACTGAGAAAATAATTTCACTACTCTTCCTACTTACATCTGTGATATATTTTTTCCATGTGTTCATTTTGCGAATTGTTAGTACATGTTCTTTATTCATCTGGCAATAGTATCTCTTATTGTATTTTTTATAATTTCATGTCACAGTTCATGTGATTGTTAAGGTTGTGTGTCAACTTGGCTGGGCCATGATTCTTGGTGGTTTTGGCAGTTATGATGCAGTTTGGCAGTCATATGATGATGTGATCACTTCCATGATGAGATTTCATATAATGTGATCACCTCCATGATGGGATCTGCTGTGAGCAGCCAATCAGCTGAAAGGGAGTTTCCTTGGGGGTGTGGCCTGCATAGAATATAAGTGGACCTTCTGGCAAGGCTCACGGGCTTTGCTCACTCTGGATCCTGCGGCTGGCTCCTGTTCGCCTGGCCTCCAGTTCTTGGGACTTGAGCTAGCAGCTTACCTGCTATCTTGCCTGCCTGTATCTCAGTTTGCCAGCTCCTGCGGCTATGTGAATCAGGAGAAGCCTCCAGCCTGACCCACAGACTTGGGTCGTTCCAGGCTCTACAACTGCATGAGTCATTTCCTTGACATAAGTCTCTATACATATTTATATGCTTTAGGTTTTGCTTCTCTAGAGAACCCAGCCTAAGACAGTACGCTAGGCTTTCTTTTTTCTTACTCTCCCAGTTCATGTAGCAGATTTCCTCTGTTGTTGGGTTTATCTGCTTCCCACAACACATCAGGAGTGGTAACAGACTCTATGTTCATGTGGCATTTTGATGGATGTGCGTCACTTAGAGTTCATGGGCAAGAAACAGGTTGACCTTCCTCAAATATCAAAACAAGAAGAGTCTACCCTGGAGGTCACTAAACTTTCACTAGAACTCCTAGTCTTCCCGAGGCTAAGAGTTCCGGAAAAAATTTTTGGAAAGTAGATTTATAAAATTAGTATAGGAACCAATGTTGCTACTGCAGTCTTGGTATGGGTTGGGTATGTGGGTAGGATATCCAGTTGTTTCTCCATATATCTAGTCCTTTAATTAACACTGTGTCCTACTGTCTCTTCTCCTCTCTGTTTCTGCTGATTTGAGCTTCAGGATTCTATAGGGGAGAACACATTCCACCTGCAGCCTTCCCTCATGGGTATGCTGTGCTGGGGCTTCCTCCACCCTGGTTTATCCATCAGTGCCATCTGTTTTCTGTCTTCTAGAATCTGGAAAGTCTCTGCTTTGCTGATGGTCACTCCATCTGTTCCCATTCTCAAGTGCTGTTAATGGATTTACAAATTACTGTCTGTACATTTTTTTTCCCAGTTATTTCACAGGGACTTGGGATACAGAGGAGTTAAGACACATGAATTTAGTCCATTGGCTTTCACGTCAACTTGAGTTAAAATCTTGAGTTGAATTGTTTTGGGACCAAAAAATATTTCAAATTAGAAACTATGACCAATCTCAAAGACATGTAAATAAAATTAGCTTGGGTTTTAAAGAAAACTACTATTCAGTACCAATTATAAAAATAAACTAGTTTCCTGATATGAGTGACCAAAGTATCAGAAATACAGAACAATAAGGTTTGACAAAAAAGATTGGCCAGTATCTGGTATAAAAAGAGTGGGAGTGAAACACAGGTGTTAAGGAAGAGAAAGGCGAGCTAAAAGTCTTTTTGAGGAATAACAGAGAGTAGTTAAAAATATATATATATATGTATACGCGTGTGTGTGTGTGTATGTGTATATATAAACTGAAAACCTCTGGAATTCTAACTTGTTATACATGGCACCACACATTCATCCCATCAAGGTTAACCTCTTGGTATGTATTACAAGGTGCTTACTGTATAAGACATAGCAGTTGTTCAGTAAATACCATTTTTTTAATTAAAAAAACACTAACAATGAATACAGCAAATATATGAAATTATGTTTAATTTCACCTTGAGTAGTATTAATTATGTTCTCTATTGCAAATTTGTTTTGGTGTTGTTAGCTGCTGTTGAGTTGGTCCCTGACTCATAGTGAACCCATGCACAACAGGACAAAATGCTGCCCAGTCCTGCACCATCTTCATGATCAGTTGCAGATCATACCTCTATAATCCAGAGAGTTTTCATTGGCTGATTTTCAGAAGCAGATCACCAGGGCTTTATTCCTAGTCTGTCTTAGCCTGGAAGCTATGCTGTTCAGCATCATAGCAATACACAAGCCTCCAATGACAGAAAGGTAGTGGCTGTGCATGAGATGCATTGGTTGGAAATTGAACCCAGGTCTCCTGCATGAAAGGCAAGAATTCTACCACTGACCCACCACTGTGTCATATCTGGAATGCTGTTTAGTATTCCTAATCCAGTGATTACCAATTATAAAAATAAATATATATGTGTGTGTAGGGGGATAATCATCCCCCCTAGACACACACACACCCCTTACTCAGGACTTGCCATCCTCCTTTTCTCAACATTTGTCTCTAATTCCAAAAGTAACAAGTATTTATCATATGCAACTTGGAGAGCACAGATAAGAAGGGAGAAAATCACCTGTACGATCCTGTGTGGTCCTATCATCTACTGTTAAAGTATTTTCAAGTTTTTATCTTCTTCTATGACTATCTTATACAAAACATTCAACCATACGGTTAAAGAAGCTGAGAGGAATATTCCTAGGAAAGCAGGAAAAAAAAAAAAAGATTTAAAATAATCACAACATCCAAATAAAACAATAACCTTGGGGAAATAAATAATATTTTCATTTACTGAATGCTTATTATGGGCCAGGCACTTTTTCAACTATTTTATTACCTCATGAAACCCTCAAAAAAACTTTATAATCATTATCTACATTTTATAGGTGAGACATTAAGCCTTACAAAGCTTAAAAAACAGGCCCAAGGTCACACTGTTGGTGTGGAGCCAGGCTAAAATTCAGATCCTAAGCTTTTACTAACTAAACTTTACTACCACTAAGGAAGAATTGGTAAAAATGACCTCTCTAAAAGGCTTGGGGTACAGACAGTTTTCAAGGCAATTTCTTTTAAACATAAAAAGATAATTCTCATGGGTGACACAGAAAAGCTACCTAAATCATGTTATGAAGTCAGTGGTACCAAAATAGCAATAATCATACCCAACAACCAGAGTATAATTTCATGTATGAATATAGAAATTCTATAAAATTCCATTTAAAAAAAACCCAGCATTTGAATTTTATTTCTTATTAAAACAATCTGTTACAGTTAAGTGGGTTTTATAACAAATTTGAGAGTCATTCTTGTATAGGAGCCCCATGAAACTACTCTGTATTTCAATTTTTGAAAAAAGTGTATGTGCCACTACAGCACGTACACCTCAGTTTTAAGGACGTAAATTAGAGAGAACATGATAACAGGAGTACAGAGAACCCTCCTTTCTGGGTTTTAAGATTCTTTTGTGTCGTTGCCAGGGAAACAAAAGAAAAATTTTGTTCAGAATTTTGGGCTTATCTAGGGTCCACTTAACCAGAGATTTCAAAACACTGGTTAATAGTAAGAACATAATACACAAATCACCATCAGTGAGGGGAAGCAACTGTTGTTCAAAGAAACTTCATTTTATCTTGCTACATTAAATTATGAATCATGTAGGTAAGTGAATTGTGAGTCATCAAGGTAAGTACACTGAACTGTGGCTTGCTCACTACTGTTAACTCCCTTCCTTAAGAAAAGGCAGAAGTTTATCTGAAAAGCACTAAATCCTAGCAACAACACGAAAGATAATGTGAAGCTACACCAGGGAAAAAAGCCTTGAAAATTCCCTTAAAAGATTAAGTACTGAAAAATCTTAATTTGAGATTTGATCCTCTTTTCTTTTTAAAATTTATTTTTCTTGTTGGTGAGAGTATACACAGCAGAACATGCATCAATTCAAGTTTCTACATGTACACTTCAGTGACACTGATTACATTCTTTGAGTTGTGCAACCATTCTCACCGTTTTTCTAAGATGTTCCCTCCCCGATTAACAAACTCACTGCCACGCGAGTTTCCTATGTAACCTTTTGAGTTGCTGTTGTCAGTTTGATCCCATATACATAGTTCTTAAAAGAGCACAATGCTCAAGGCAGGCATCCTTTACCATTGTTGTTGTTGTTAGGTGCCATCCAGTCGGTTCCAACTCATAGCGACTCGATGCACTAGAGAACAAAACACTACCCGGTCCTGCGCCATGCTCAAAATCATTGTTATGCTTAAGCCCATTGTTGCAGCCACTGTGTCAATCCATCTTCCTCGTTTTTGCTGACTCTGTACTTTAACAAGCAAGATGTCCTCCTGCAGTGAATGATTCCTCCTACATGTCCGAAGTACGTAAGACGCAGCCTCACCATCCTTGCTTCTAAGGAGCATGGTTGTACTTCTTCCAAGACAGATTTGTTCATTCTTTTGGCAGTCCATGGTATATTCAATATTCTTCACCAATACCACAATTCAAGGACGTCAATTCTTCGGTTTCCCTTATTGACTGTCCAGCTTTTGCATGCACACGATGCAACTGAAAATACCATGGCTTGGGTCAGGCGCACCTTAGTCTTCAAGGTGACATCTTTGCTTTTCAACACTTTAGAGGTCTTTTGCAGCAGATATGCCGAATGCAATGCGTCTTTTGATTTCTCGACTGCTGCTTCCATGGGTGTTGACTGTGGATCCAAGTAAAACGAAATCCTTGACAACTTCAGTCTTTTCTCCGTTTATCCTGATGTTGCTTATTGGTCCAGTTGTGAGGATTTTTGTTTCCTTCATGTTGAGGTAGAATCCATACTGAAGGCTGTGGTCTTTGATCTTCACCAGTAAGTGCTTCAAGTCCTCTTCACTCTCAGCAAGCAAGGTTGTGTCATCTGCACATTGCAGGCTGTTAATGAGTCTTCCTCCAATCCTTATGCCCCGTTCTTCTTCATATAGTCCAGCTTCTCGGATTATCTGCTCAGCATACAGACTGAATAGGTATGGTGAAAGGACACAACGCTGACGCACACCTTTCCTGACTTTAAAGCACGTAGCATCCCCTTGTTCTGTTTAAACAGCTCCCTCTTGATCTAGGCACAATTAAGATCTTATAGGCACAATTAAGTGTTCTGGAATTCCCATTCTTTGCAATGTTACCCATAATTTGTTGTGATCTACACAGTCAAATGCCTCTGCGTAGCCAATAAAACACAGGTGAACATCTTTCTGGTATTCTCTGTTTTCAGTCAGGATTCATCTGACATCAGCAATGATATCCCTGGTTCCACGTCCTCTACTGAATCCGGCCTGTATTTCTGGCAGTTCCCTGTCGATATACTGCTGCAGCCGCTTCTGAATGATCTTCAGCAAAATTTTACTTGCATGTGACATTAATGATACTGTTTGATAATTTCTGTATTTGGTGGGATCACCTTTCTTGGGAATAGACATAAACATGAATCTCTTCCAGTTGGTTGGCCAGGTAGCTGTCTTCAAAATTTCTTACCATAGACGAGTGAGCACTTCCACTGCTGCATCTGTTTCCTGAAACATCTTAACTGATATTCCATCAATTCCTGGAGCCTTGTTTTTCATCAATGACTTCTTGGATTTCTTCCTTCAGTACAACTGGTTTCTGATCATATGCTACCTCTTGAAATGGTTGAATGTCGATCAATTCTTTTGGTATAATGATTCTATTTCTTTCATTGTCTTTGGATGCTTCCTGCGTCATTCAATATTTTCCCCATAGAATCCTTCAGTAATGCAACTCGAGGCCTGAATTTTTTCTTCTTTCAGCTTGTGAAATGCCGCGCGTGTTCTTCCCTTTTGGTTTTCTATCTTCAGCTCTTTGCACATGTCATTATAATACTTTACTCTGTCTTCTCGAGCTGCCCTTTGAAATCTTTTTTTTTAATTTTTTTAATTGTACTTCAGGTGAAGGTTTAGAGAACAAATAGTTTCTCATGAAACAGAAGTACACATGTTGTTTTATAACATTGGTTAACAACCCCACATCATATCAACCCTCTAACTTCTCAACCTCTTTTTTTGTTTGGTGAAAATACACACAGCCAAAGATACACCATTTCAAAAACTTATACATGCACAGTTCAGTGACATTGATTACGCTCTTCCAATTGTGCTGTTATTCTCACTTAAGATGAAGGCTTACAGAACAAAACAGTTTCTCATTTAACAGTTACTACAAATATTGCCCTATGACAATGGTTAACAATCTCACAACACATCAACAATATCC